>NC_136261.1:227425436-227495436 GCF_964187855.1 Myxine glutinosa
TTCAAAACTTCAAAAACAAAATAACTTTTCCTCTACTCCTGTTTTCTCAAAAATGCAGATGCAAAAATGCAAAAATCTTTGCTCTCTGCAGACCTGGATAAAACCACAAACCAGTCAAACAAGTGGAAAATGTCTTTCAATCCTGACAAATCTCACACTCACTTTGTCTCTCCAAAAAGACTGTCTGGACAATCCTCCCTTCTACTTTCTCACCAATCCTCTCAAAAAGTTCTGTCACTCAAGCTTTTTGGTCTCACTATCTGGTTCTCATCTCATCAGGGTATCTCAACCCTGGTGTTGGGCTAGCGGCTAGGGTGTCAGCTTAGGATCCTAGGATCCTGGGTTCGAAACCCGGTCGATCGCTGAATTAACGCCAGGGGGGTTGACTCAGCCTGTCATCCTTCCGAGGTCGGCTAATTGAGTACCAGTTCACTGGTAATTCCCTGCTTGTCGTTAAAGGCGGCAAAAAGGGTTGGCGTCAGGAAGGGCACCGTAAAACATTGCTTTCAAAAAGGGGACCGAAAAACAACAACTACCACGGTTCCCGAAAAAGGCCAACCCCCGCTTGCGGGGAAAAAATGGCCTCTAAAGGTGGTTTTTTTATTTTATTTATCTGCCATGATCTTTCCTGGGAAAACCACATTTCCAAGCTGCTCTCCAAAGCCAATCACCGACTGGGCATCCTCCGTCGTGAGAGGTCCTTTTTTGGCACATTTGAGCTCCTCACCACTTACAAAGCTTTCATCCGCAGCTCAATGGAATACTGCTCTCCCCTTTGGGCTGGTCCTCCCGCCTCACACCTAGCTCGGCTTCACGCTGTTGAATCAAAGGTTTCAGATCATTGGTATCTCCTGCAATTAAGCTGATTCTGATGTCCTATCACTCGCTCACCGCAGGCAGGTTGGTGGTCTTTCTGTCTTCTATCGACTCCTCTGCGGCCTTGCTCTCCCTGGTCTGTCTGTGCTCTAACCCCACTCCCCCCCCCGCCCCCCAAATATTCCTGCAGGACGCACAAGATCTGCCAGCAACCCTCTTCTGGTGAAACTGCCAAAATCAAGACTCTCTTCTCACCTTCACTCTTTCATTCCTCTTTTCTCTCACCTCTGGAACAAACTCCCACACTCTATTCAATCCCACTTATCCCTCCAGGTCTTCAAAACAGCTGTTCACCACGATCTCTTATCTTACCTCATCCAAAACCTTGATGTTTTCTACCCCCGATAAAACACTCCATATCTGACTCTTTGAATCTCCAACTTATTTCCTGTAATTCCTTGCAGCGTTCATTTGCTTTATACCATGTACTGCACCCCCCCCCCCCCCCCCCCCCCCCCCCAGTTCAGCTTTCAGCACATTTGTACTCAGGCTTATATCTGGTTCAGCACATTTGTACTCGGTTTGTGGCTTTAAGTGTTCTGTTCTTTTTCAGGGAACCAAAGATGAATGAGTCTCCTGCTTCACAAGACGTTCTAAACCAGCTTTCGCATGTGGACGAGTCAACACCATCCACCAAACCAAAGAAACAACCTATTTTCCTCCTCTTGATTTTTTTTAAACTTGTTTTTTGGATAGATCTCCTGCAATAAATGCACAATAAACTGACTTTTCTATCCTTTTCAACTTCGGCACAAGTTCATCAAACACCTTTCTCAAACACCTACACCTTTCTCTTCTGCTTCAACGACACGGTGATTGGTGTCAGTTTAGTCACTAATGATAACGGTCCTTGTACTGATCCCTCAGGTACTCCATTACTTGCATCCTTCCAGGCAGACACCTTCCCATTCACAGCCACTTTTAGGTTGCTATCACTCATCCAATTAATTATTTGTTTAAAATTCTGAAAGTTTAGATGCACTGCATGCATTGCACTTCCCTCATCCATCCAATCTTGGACTTTCAAAGTCAGTGCGTGCTCATGTGGAGGATTGCTGGAAGTGAGTACTGTATTTGAAATAGTCATTTTGATGAAATGTTGGGTTGTTTCAACTCTCCATTAAAGCACTTGCCTCTTTAAGGTGCAGATAAATCTTCTTCAGTATACTGCACGTGGCTGTGGAAAACATCATTTGCAGGCAGGTTTAACGTACATCCGAAGGCAGGTTTTAACGTACACCTGCCGAAGGCAGGCAGGTTTACCATGTAAAGACGAGTTCGAGATGTACAAACATTTTTGTGCCCCATGCAACATATATATATATATATATATATTGTTACGCAACCGTGATTAACACCACAGTTACGGATGGCCGATTGCGAGACTTTACACTCCCGAGGCGAAAACTCAATAGCGGATTCCAATCAAGCACAAACGCGCGGAATGGCGGGACACAGCGAAGGCTCCGCAACCTTACCTATTAAAATCAAACACCCAGGAAACTGCGTTCAGATATATACAAAAATAATACAAGGATTTATTAAATGAAAAGTAAAGACAGTGAAAAAGCCCGCGCCGGTAATACTAATAACTCTAATAAGCCTAAATTGGGATCCCACACACAACAGATACCAAACACGATACGAGGGAGATTATGAATACGAAAATAACACGTCTCGTCAGGTAAAGTGTAAACGCGGAGCTCGGGCTTATCTGGCTCCTTTCGTCTTCTTGTAACACGGCCGCGCTCAACCGCCACCAGGCCTCGTCGGTTCAACGGCACACCCACACCACGAGCTCCCTTGCTCCAACGGTCCTACGCAGGGCTGTACAAAGCAAACGAACTCCACTCGACCAGGGCCAGGAAGGACTCCTTTGAACTCCACTCGACTCGACTCTCTGCGGGAGTGCTGGCAGCCAAGTGCCAACTGTTCACTGCTCTGTGCCAACTGCCAACGAACTGCCTCTACGAACTGCCCTGTAATGGCGTCCGACCGTCGCTAATATCTCTGGCCGATGACGTCACATTGGCGCACTCCTCAGCCAATCAAAAGCCTCCCAACTCGCCGGCTCGCCCAGGTCACGCCCTCTGCACAACCACTCCACTCTCCCGTCCGCGACCCCCGCGGTCCTTGTGTTATAACACGTGCCAGGCGAGGTTTGTAGGCCTTGGAGGTGTAAACGGTGGCGGCCAATTGTGGCGGTGTTTTTGGCCTGGTTTCCTGTCCATTTGTTCCGAAGTCATTGTCAGGGAAAGGAATTATTTAATGTTGCGCTAAGGACCTAACTAATGTTTATGTGGTTTGCAGTGCCATAATGGACAAAGGTTTGACTACTAGGTGAGACTCACAGGGGCGTTACCTTTAATCCCTCACTATTTAACACTCGAACCTCCAGGTAGATCCACAATCATACATCTTCCCCCGACAAACGCCTAAACATCAAGAACTTATTACATGTAGAGTCCCTGTCACGACAGCCGAATACCTACCTATTCAGATCTACCTAGCTCTAGATGTTGCTCTACCAAATTCATAACACAGCCCCCCCCCCCCCCCCCCTGGAACCGTAGCTCCTGCAAGGTTCACCGCAGGCGCTACCATTCCAGCCTTAACACTTACTGTCACACACTTAATTAACCTATGAATTAAATCAGGAAGGGCTGTGGGAAGTGAGTCGGACTACCTACCTACACTTCCTTAACATGCTGAACCCCTTAACCATCATGCAAGTATGTACATTTTCTTCGTTGTTCCTGTGGAGGGAGGAAACAAACAACACACAACACTAACTTAACCACAAAACTTAACCATCTTTCCAAAACTCAAAACTCTAACCTTTGTACATACCCCGGTCTACAGACCGCGTCCCCCGGTGGATGCCACAAGACACAACCTTACCTGCGGGGCCATCCCCAATGCATCCCCCTAAATTTCCACGGGCCCTGTCCAGATGTTACAGGTGAGTGACACGGCTCGGTGGATTTCGCCCACATTCATGCAACACAGACCCCTTAACCACTCATTCTCATTCCATAGGTCATCAAGGCATTTCAAAAATCAACAAAGCACTTATTTCAATACACCCCCTGCAGGACCATGGCATTGATGTCATTCACGTGTGTGTGCATTCCTCAACTAGGCAGCGGGGAGGTACCGCACAAAAAGATGGTGGGGGCGCATCAGGCTGTGGTGCCCGCAGTCCCAAAAACAAGTCAACCGACTTACAAGTTCATTGCCCCCCCCCCCCCCTTTACCTCTTGGCCCCGTGACAGCCCAACAGCCCCTTTCCGCCGTTACCTCGCCGGTGAGGGTCTCCACACACACCAGGCTCCTTTGCCTCCTGCTTTCGCGCAGCAACACGGGTCACCGGGGGACTTCCTCACCCCGCGGCGCCCAACCAGACCCTCCACCGACGAGCTCCAATTTCCAGTTACCACCGGCTGCCAGGGGTAATTGCCGCAGAGGGGGGCCCGCAGGCATCGCTCCTCAGAGCTTGCTCTGTACCTGCGGACACACACACCTTCCCCACCCACAAGACCCCAAAACACACTTCCTCCCCCGCTGCCATTCAATTCTCCACACAACTCAGCACAATTCAGCACAATTCCATAGATGGTGTAAAAGGTGTTACAAGGCTTGCCATGGCCTGCTACATGTGAAATCCCCCAGTTCACATTTAAACCATCACATCTTCCCAAAAGCACATTTCCAAAAGCACAATTATCGCCCCTCATTATCTCCAATAATCATCACTCACTCTCCAGGTTCCACTCTCACGACCACATCAAAACACCTAACCACAATACAAAAACATACGCCACCCACAAGACACTGTGGCTCCCATTCCATCCCCTCACCGGCCATGTCATCCCTCTCACCCGCCTCCCAACTCCAATTTACATGTCCCCAATTTCCAAAGCAAGTCCTGAAGCCTGGGACAGTACTCCTCAACACACTCACCTCAAGTGCAGGTAGTTGCAGGTTGGTCAGGTTCAAGAGTGTCATCCACCACCCCTAATTTCCCCCTCACCCTTCCAATCCACTCCGGAGCCTCCCGACCCATGTAGGAGCTCAATCTATCCCCGTGAACTATCTGTGGAAGGGTATGCGGGCCCATCTGAATTTTGAACACCACATCAGTCACCTGCCAAAGCACCACCCCAGGGCCCTTCCAAGGTGAAGTGAGTTTTGGGCACACCCCCTTCCTTCTCCGGGGCCAGTAGAGCCAAACAAGGTCTCCAGGAAGGAAACGAGGTGTGTGAGCCCGAGCGTCATACCGCGTTTTCATCTGCGAAGAAGCCAAGCCAATTTGCTTCCTCGCAAACTCATGAGCCTTTTCCATGCTTGCTTTCAAATTGGTTGCATAGCTCTCCACAGTTGGCTCACCCGGTTCCCCTGGTGACGGTCCCATCAACAAATCTGTGGGGACTCGCATCTCCCTACCGAACATCAACAAGGCGGGGGTGCACCGAGTGGTCGCATGCTGGGCGGTCCGGTATGCCATCAATATAAAGGGAAGGTGCTCGTCCCAATCCTGTTGGTTTTCAGATGTAAAGAGGGCCAATTGTGTCAACAGTGTCCGGTTGAACCTCTCTACCATCCCATCCGATTGAGGCCTAAGGGGAGTCGTCCGGGTCTTATGAATTTGGAGGAGCTCGCACACCGACCGCAGGAGGGCAGATTCAAAGTTCCGGCCCTGGTCAGTGTGTAGCTCCCTTGGGACGCCAAATCGGGAGAAGAATCCCTCAACTAGAACTTGAGCTACCAGCCGGGCTTCCTGGTTGGGCAATGGGTAGGCCTCTGGCCACTTGGTGAAGTAATCCATTGCCACCATAATGTACCGATTCCCTCGGCGGGTGGCTGGCAGGGGCCCCACCACATCTACTGCCACCCGCTCGAGCGGTGCCCCGACATTGTACACCTGGAGCGGGGCCTTGCGCGCACGTGGGGGTCCCTTCTTACCGCGGCAGAGGTCGCAGGATCTCACCCAATTTTGAATGTCTCTGCCCGAATTCACCCAGTAGAACCTCTGCCGTAATTTGGACAAAGTCTTGGCCACGCCCAAATGTCCCATTGTCCTAGTCCCATGCACGTGCCCCATAACCACTTCCTTCAATTTGTTGGGTACAATTATCAACCAGGAAGCTACATCACCCATTGGTGTCACCCACTTTCTGAACAAATAGCCCTCTTTCAACCCCAACATCTGCCACTGTGCCCAATAGGCCTTTACCTGGGCTCCGTGTGGAGCAATCTCCTCCCAAGAGGGTCTTTTGTCCTCCTCTAGCCAATGAAAAAGGGGCCCCAAAACAGGATCCTCCCTTTGACTCTCTTGCCAATTCACATCGCCCAATTCCTGTGGGGGTTGTGGCAAAGTTCGCCTGGTCACTTTTGCTGCATATAGGCATGCATCAATTTGGCCCTGCCCAATTGGATCCTTGGCTTCTTGTCTATCGCAAAATTTACACTGTGCCTCCCAACAGGGGCGCCGAGAGAGAGCGTCTGCATTGGCATGTGCTTTGCCAGGCCGATGTTGCACAGTGAAATTATACTGCTGCAGCCTCTCAAGCCACCTTGCAATTTGTCCCTCCGGCTCTTTGAACCGAAGGAGCCATTGCAAGGAGGCATGATCCACTCGGATCACAAACTCCCTCCCATAAAGGTAAGGGTGAAAGTGTCCAACTGCAGACAGCAAGGCCAATAGTTCTTTGCGGGTAACGCAATAATTTCGTTCGGGCCTCGAAAGTGCCCGACTGTAATACGCAATAGCCCTCTCGACTCCCTGTTGCATTTGTGACAACACAGCTCCCAATCCCTCCTGGCTCGCATCTGTGTCCAGGACGTAATTGCCATCCTCTGTCGGGTATGCCAAAACTGGGGCCTCCACCAGACGTTGTTTTAAGTGACTGAATGCCTCGATGCAGCTCTCTGACCATACAAATTTGGCTCCTTTCTCTGTCAATTTGTGCAAAGGTCTTGCAATTTCCGCGAAATTTGCCACAAATCTCCTGTAGTAAGAGCAGAGGCCCAAAAATCCTCGGACCTCCCTTACATTTTTAGGGGCGGGCCACTCTTTTACAGATTTTACCTTTCCAGGGTCAGTGGCCACGCCGCTCTCACTGATCACGTGACCCAGGTAAGTCACTTCCCTCCTAAAAATTTCACACTTGCTCGGATTTAATTTCAACCCGGCACCCCTTAATCTCCCAAATACGTCTGACAAATTTTTGACAGCCTGTTCAAATGTGGGAGCGTAGACCAATACATCATCCAAATAGACGAGGCAAGTCTGCCACGGTAAGCCAATTAAAACACGTTCCATCAGACGCTCAAACGTGGCAGGGGCATTGCACAATCCAAAGGGCATGACGACAAACTGCCAGAGACCCTTTCCTGTGGTGAACGCCGTTTTCTCCCTCGCCTCTTTATCCATTTCCACCTGCCAATAACCACTCTTTAAATCCAACGTGGAGAACCATGTTGAGCCTGAAACGGCATCGAGGGTGTCATCGATCCTTGGCAGGGGATACGAGTCCTTGAGTGTCACATGATTGAGCTGGCGGTAGTCCACACAGAACCGAGTGGTCCCATCCTTCTTCTTCACCAGCACAATGGGTGACACCCAAGGACTCACCGAGGGCTCGATAAATCCGGCTCTTTCCATTTTGCTCACCTGTTCCTCTGCCTCCTCTTTCTTAGCGAAAGGGAGCCGCCTCGGCGGTTGGCGAACAGGCCGAGCCTCGCCAGTACTAATTTTGTGCCTGACGAGACTCGTGCGTCCAACATCCTCGGGGGAGAGAGAAAAAACACCCAAGTTCTTACCAACCAAATTGTGCAACGTCTCTACCTGCTCCGATGTTAGGCCCTCTTCAGAGCGTGTCATCATGTCCCGCACTCCCTCTGACCAATCACATTTCCCCAAATTTTGCCCTCCTTCCGGCTGTACTGGCAAGCATGTGGATCCACCTCCTCCGGTGACCTCTACTACACTACTGCATTTGGCTACGATGGCTCCGCCCCTTATAGTGCGGGGGCTGTCGGACAAGTTGAGCAGCCTGACTGCCAGCATAGGCCCACGGGTGTCTACGAGGGTGCGACCCACCATTAATTCCTCCGTCCCCTGCGAGGACCACGACTCCACTAGCCCCAGCTGGCCAATGGGTTGAGCACCTGCTGCTAACTCTGCCATCACGACTCTCTCGGACCTGGGAGGCACGGTCACAGTGCGCGGCACCTCCAGCCACGTCCCCTGCACCTCCTCGTCATCCCCCAGTCCCATTAACTGCAGCCTCTCGGTGCCCAACCACATATGACCACGCCCAAGGTCTAATTGGCAGTCATGTTCCACCAGGAAACTCAGTCCCAACAGACACTGATCGCACACCCCCGCCACCCACACAACCACGCTGACCTCCAGGCCACCCAACTCCATCCTCACCACTCCACGTCCCAATATTGGTGCCGTTGCCCCCGTAGCCAGTTGAAGGCTGTGTCCTTCTACCCTATCAATTTTGTCCCAGCCTCCAACACTCTGGTCTAGCACACCCGGATTGATAATGGTGTCACTGGCTCCAGTGTCCACCACAGCCTCACAAAATTCTCCCTCAATTTTGCATCTAACCCTTAGATTACCTGTGCCAATTTGTCCGCAATTCACTACTTCCACCAAAGGAGGGCGCTTCTCCACACTTGCCAGCCGAGCATGGCCCCGTATGCTCGGCTCGTTCTAGTTTCCCGCACACTCTACCGCTATTGGCCCAGGCGGAGGTGGTGGTCCTCTGTCTGGCACCTGTGGACCTACTGGGGGCCCCCTCCTTTCTGGACTGCGAAGCCTGTCAGGAGGTGGGGGCCCATATGGTTGCCGACAATTCCTCTGACAGTGCCCTCTTCTCCCACATCTAAAACAAGTCCCCAAGAACGGACCCCTCTGGTAGCCAGGCGGAGCCCCCCTTTCTCCCGGCCCAGCCCGATAAAAATCAGGCCGTCCCGATGGCCAACCTGGACCAACCTGTCGTGACTCGCTCCCTGCAAATTTTCCCCCAGTCAAATTTGTCAGCTGGCGGCTGATTCCCCTTAACATTCGCCCGATGTCATCCTCTGGCTTTTCCTGATCCCGCACCTCGGCCTGCCGTACCGTCACTGGTGCCCTCTCCGATGCGCGGTTCGACCTTCTCAAAAAGGTCAGTCTCGCCGCGCATTCCGCTGCCCGGTGCACCGTGGGTGGGTCCTGTAACTCCACCAACGTCCGGACCTCAGGATCAGGGAGAGCCGCCATAAATTTTTCTATCGCCAGCTTGTCCCACGCCTGTGCTGGTAGGTCCCTGTATGCTATCCTCACAGATTAGTATATATCCTGGGCCAGCTCCTGCAACGTCTCATTAGGCTTTTGCCTGCGATGCAGCAGCTGTGCCCTGACCAGGTCGCACCTTGCACCTGTCCCGTACCTGTTATTCAAGGCCTCACAAATGGCCTTGCTGGTCAATATTCCCTCTGGGACTACGTTTAACACGTCGGCGGCTGACCCCCGCAGTGTCGCCACCAGATTCCCCATGCGCTCCCGCTCTCCCCAACCATTGAGCTGAGACACGCACTCAAATTGTGTCAGGAAAGCCTCGAGGCTCCCTGATCCGTCAAAATGTACGAGGGGGATTGTTTTTCCAGAGACTCTATTCCCCGATTCCTCTCTGTCCAAATCCAGTCCGGGGCCAAAACACCCCCCCAACTGGGTATTCCGTTTCGGAGCCTCTGGTGTCCAAATGTGGCTCGTGGTGAGGGTCTCCTGGGTCACCTTAATCTGGTCCTGAAGATGTTTAACCGACCTACTCACCTCTTCCTTCAGGCTCTCTTGAACCCGGCCAACCTCCTTCTTGATGGTATTGTCCCAGATCTCCAGTCGCTTCTGCATAAAATCACTCACCCTTTCATTATCCATTAGTGGCCCCCACAGGCCTTTCTCAATTAACCCTTGCTCCTGCTCTTTTATGCGGGTTTCCAACCCCCTCACCTCCTCGGCCAATTTGCCCCCCTGTCGGTTGAGCAGTCCCCATTCCTCACTCTGCTGTAGCATTCTGGCATCCACCCGGCCCCGATAGCCTTCCAGGTCCCCATTTGCTTTATCAATTCGACCCTCCAACGCTTCCTCCCTCCGGACAGCCTGGGTCACGCCCTCCTCTATTTTTGACATTAATTCTGTCCGTATCGATTCACTTGCCACCCCTATGGCTTTTTCCATCTCCCCCCCCTTAGTTTCTACTTTATCCTCCAATTCCCCCAGTCTGCCCGTAATTTGGTTTTGCACACTCCCTTCTATGCCATCAATTCGTTTCCCCAGCTGTTGTGCCATTTCCCCAATTTTTCCTTCCAATTTTTCATTCCTCTCTTTCATTTGTTCATTCATTCGTTCATTCACTTTTCCCTCCAATCCCTCAATTTTGCTGTCCATCCCTTTGATCTGTTCTTTCAAACCCTCCTCTAATCTACCCATTTGCCCCTCCATGTTTTTTGTTTGGGCATTAATTTTGTTCTCCAATTGCTCGTTCTGAGCATTCATTTCCCCTTTTAATCCATTAATTTGGTCACTCATGTCCTTCAGTCCTTCCCTCCATTCCTTCCCCTGCGACTCCATTTTATTTTCCATCCCTTCAATTTGTTCCTCCAATCGATCACTCATTCCCTTCATTTCCCGACTGGCTCGCTCACTCTGAGCATCCATTAATTCCTTTAAAAATTTCATTAAAGCCTGGTCGTCTCTAGGGGCCGTCCCACTTGTTCCCGACTCCCCGGTAGGGGAGGGGCATAAGTTGGTGCTCGGGACGAGGGAGGTTCCAAGGCTCACCTCTGCATCAAATTCCCCTATTTCCGGCTCACTCCCAACGCTGACGGAGGCCTCGCTACGCACCTCCATTTCGTCGACCTCCGACATCCGCTTTTCGGAAGGTCGTTCCCCGTGCGCGTATTTATTTCAATTCCAAAAACACAATTTAAATTTGACGAAGACGCGATATCGCGCTCCGTATGCCCAATTGATTACTAAATTTCTCCGCCTCGCCTATAAAAATTTTGCGTTCGAACGTCGGGCGCAATGTACGCCCGACCGTGTCGATGTCTCGCCGCGGACAAAAAAAATTGTCCGACGGGTTCAAATCCTACACTCCTGACACCACTTGTTACGCAACCGTGATTAACACCACAGTTACGGATGGCCGATTGCGAGACTTTACACTCCCGAGGCGAAAACTCAATAGCGGATTCCAATCAAGCACAAACGCGCGGAATGGCGGGACACAGCGAAGGCTCCGCAACCTTACCTATTAAAATCAAACACCCAGGAAACTGCGTTCAGATATATACAAAAATAATACAAGGATTTATTAAATGAAAAGTAAAGACAGTGAAAAAGCCCGCGCCGGTAATACTAATAACTCTAATAAGCCTAAATTGGGATCCCACACACAACAGATACCAAACACGATACGAGGGAGATTATGAATACGAAAATAACACGTCTCGTCAGGTAAAGTGTAAACGCGGAGCTCGGGCTTATCTGGCTCCTTTCGTCTTCTTGTAACACGGCCGCGCTCAACCGCCATCAGGCCTCGTCGGTTCAACGGCACACCCACACCACGAGCTCCCTTGCTCCAACGGTCCTACGCAGGGCTGCACAAAGCAAACGAACTCCACTCGACCAGGGCCAGGAAGGACTCCTTTGAACTCCACTCGACTCGACTCTCTGCGGGAGTGCTGGCAGCCAAGTGCCAACTGTTCACTGCTCTGTGCCAACTGCCAACGAACTGCCTCTACGAACTGCCCTGTAATGGCGTCCGACCGTCGCTAATATCTCTGGCCGATGACGTCACATTGGCGCACTCCTCAGCCAATCAAAAGCCTCCCAACTCGCCGGCTCGCCCAGGTCACGCCCTCTGCACAACCACTCCACTCTCCCGTCCGCGACCCCCGCGGTCCTTGTGTTATAACACGTGCCAGGCGAGGTTTGTAGGCCTTGGAGGTGTAAACGGTGGCGGCCAATTGTGGCGGTGTTTTTGGCCTGGTTTCCTGTCCATTTGTTCCGAAGTCATTGTCAGGGAAAGGAATTATTTAATGTTGCGCTAAGGACCTAACTAATGTTTATGTGGTTTGCAGTGCCATAATGGACAAAGGTTTGACTACTAGGTGAGACTCACAGGGGCGTTACCTTTAATCCCTCACTATTTAACACTCGAACCTCCAGGTAGATCCACAATCATACATCTTCCCCTGACAAACGCCTAAACATCAAGAACTTATTACATGTAGAGTCCCTGTCACGACAGCCGAATACCTACCTATTCAGATCTACCTAGCTCTAGATGTTGCTCTACCAAATTCATAACAATATATATATATATATATATATATATATATATATTATATATATATATATATATATCTATCTATATATATATATATATATATATAGTTACGGCCCGCGGATAAGATGTTGTGTTTGCCGAGCGGAGGCCCCGCGGTCGTACAGTTTCCCCGATTCCCGAACGCTGGCCAGATCGCGCCACAGATATTCAATTTGGAAACCTCTAAAGCGACCGAATGTAAAGAGGAAGATGAAGACGTACAGAAGAGTAACGGGATTTATTATTTACACACACAAGCAAAAGGAGCAGTCAAAGTTATATACAGGGAACATGGAAAAAGCAAGTGACACAGTGAAAATACTAGCTTATACAAACTTAATTAAATACCCAGGACAGAACAAACAGAACAAACTCACGTACACAAGAAGGATGGAATGGCAGGAATGAATGCTGGAAGGAGGAATGGGAAGGTTCAGCTGGGGCAGATGGTTCGGGCTTGATCCCGCACGGGACGTCGGCTGGACCTCGACGGCCACCGATGCCACCGCTATCTGGTCCCCGCGGGGTAATGGGTTGAAGCTGCCTGGTGGAGTCAACGCTGCTTGTGGAGCCAAAGCTGCTTCTCTGGCTCACCTCAGGGCGTGTCTGCCGTCTCTGGCGCAACTGCTTGTCATTGACCTTGAACCTTCTCTCTCTCCAAAGCTCATCTGGATCTTCTTTCCACCGACAACTCAACGCAACCAACGCAACCACTGACCACTCAACGCAACCACTGACCACCACTGACTACCAACCCACTTGCTTCTTGCGCGCGCGCCTTTATAGCGCCTCCGGCGATTAAGCCGCCGGCCTTCAGGACACGCCCATCGGGGTGCTCACCTCAGCCCTGGTTGGTCGCGCGACCCTCTGGCTCCGCCCTTGATGACGATGGGCGGGCACGCCTTTCTTCCCCGACCCGAGTACATGTTCAATGGTGGTTTTGGAGGGGATGTAATATTGGCAATCGAGGCTTGGCCATGACGAAAGGGGAAATGGAGGTTTTTGGAATGGGAATGAAGAATGAAGGGAATCTATCTTATTTCACTTGGTGCAATGGAGTGTCATTTTAATGGAAGACAAAGCCTTAACCTAATACACAGAATAAGGAAATAAACTACTGAACAGGGATATTATAGTGTCCTTCAATGTATGCTTTATGGAATTAACTACCGGGACGCCCTTTGACCTTTATACACACTGGAGCAAGGAGGGCTCAGACTAAAACAATAATTCACAACCATTTACTATACAATACAACACAATCAAAAAAATACAATCCTCATATCCGCAACAATATATATATATATACAGTATATATATATTGCACACCACACCTGTTCATGGTGGATAACATGCACAGGTTTAAGCTGGGAGGGGAGGTGGTTCCATCATTGGTAGAGGCCCCTGTGAAGAGTTTGGGAAGATGGTATACAGTGGAGTTGAATGATGTGGGAAGAGTGGAGGAGGTCAGAAACAAGCTTTTGAGAGGTTTGAAGAGGATTGATGGATGTGGTTTGCCAGGTAAGTTGAAGGTATGGTGTTTGAAGTTTGGATTGATGCCACGAGTATTGTGGCCATTGATGTTGTATGATATTGCAATTGGGCATGTAGAGAGGATGGAGGTTGTGGTGAGTGGGTTTGTGAGGAGGTGGTTGGGAGTGCCACGCTGTTTGACGAACATTGCCTTTTATGGTCAGGGTGGAAAACTCCAGTTTCCCTTGTTACCTATCTTGCCACCTTTCCCTTGTTACATTAACCGAGGAGTTTAAGGTGGTGAGGGTGCGGGAGTTCATGATGTTGTGGGATTCAAGTGATGCAATGGTAAAGAATGCTCTCCCAGAGAAGAAGGGAAGTCGGAAGTGGAATGCAAGAGCAGAGGTGGACGAGATGGAGGAGCGGTTGCAACAGGAGGAGGTCATGGGGATGGTACAGCATGGGAAGCATGGCTTGGGGTGGATGGAGCATGAGCGATGGGGAAAGGCATGTGTGAAAGAGAGGAGGAAGATGGTTGAGGGCAAAGCCGGCCGCTGGTATAAACACTCTATGCGGTCGTTTCGGGCCACATCCGCTAGGGGGGCCACACACGGCTAACTCGGTAACATGTAACGGTGGGGTAACGTTGCCGTCAACGTTTTGTTGTTATGTAGCAGCACCATCACCAGCACCTGCCTTCTTGCTCCCAATCTCCCATTCGCAACTTATTTTGACCAACAGAGTACACAAATGGCTCCTAAAAGAAAATTCATGTCTGGCGCTCAAGGGCGGAAGAAGAGAAAATTGGAGATGGTAAGAAGAACACAGGATGAAGGTATGTGATTGTTTGTTTGTTTGTTCTGATTGAATGAATCTGACAGTCGTTTTTCTTGCAACATTAAAGTCGTCTTTTAAAATAACTGGTGCAGTGCCGGTTCAAAACATGCCTGTTCCAAATAGGCATTATTTGGACAAACTGACGACATATAAATAGGCCTGGAAGATACATATAACATACCCATGTAATGTCTTCCAGCCTATATTTAAAAAATAATAATAATCTAATGTATAATCTTTTCAGGGGCGTTATTGAAATATTTTGGAGCACCTTCCACTGCACCAGGACCATCTACCTCGTCAGCTGACATGACTGCTGCTGAGGGAACGTCGTCAGATTCAGAGACTTCAGGGGCATCTACTCCCTCCTCTGACGTGACTGCGTCTGCTGCAGAGGTCGTAACTGAGGTACCACAGCCTTCTACATCATCCACTGATATTCCATCTGCCACCTCCCAATATCCAGTTGCAGCACAACCGCAAGATCCATTTGACTGGCCATCTATCCTGTCAGATGCAGACAGGACAGATATTGTATGCAGAGGGCCATTTCAGATTGACCCAGCATTCACCTTTCCCAGAAGGCAGGACGGTAGACGTTTTCATCACCACTACACATACAGGACACTGGTAAATGAGGAAACAATTAAGCGGAGCTGGCTCGTCTACTCCAGGAAAAACAATGCAGTTTACTGCTTCTGATGCAAACTGTTCTCCAGCAAGACATACAAGTTGGTTAAAGAGGGACTGTCAGACTGGATGAACATTGGGGCCTTGTTGAAAACCCATGAAAACAACCCTGATCACACAAAGCATATGGTCACATGGAATGAACTGGAGCTTCGACTCAAGAAAGGGAAGACAATTGACCAGGTAGAAATGTCCCTTATAGAAGCATCACAAAAACGCTGGAGGGAGGTTCTCAATCGCCTGGTCGCCATTATTCAGTCATTAGCAGAAAGAAACCTGGCTCTCAGGGGAACTGTTGACACTTTGTAGTCAGAATAATGGCAACTTCTTGAAAGAGGTGGAACTTTTAGCCAGGTTTGACCCAGTAATGAGGCAACACGTCAGCCAAGTTGAAAGTGGAATGAATTCTCATGCCACCTACTTAGGCAAAACAATCCAAAATGAACTGATTACTTGCATCAGTGACAAAATAATGGAGAGAATGGTGGCTGAAATTAAACTGTCCAAATATTATGCCATAATTTTGGATTGTACCCCAGATCTCAGCCACCTGGAGCAAATGTCTGTTGTGATCAGAACAGTCAAGCTGGAAGAAACACCTGAGATCAAGGAGCACTTTTTAGGCTTCCTGGTTGCACCCGAATCGACAGGTCTTGGGTTGTCTGATCTCATCTTGAGCAGCCTGGAAGAGCTGAACATTCCCTTCAGTGATTGCAGAGGGCAATCATACGACAATGGTGGCAACATGAAGGGCAAAAACAAAGGAGTGCAGGCAAGGCTTTTGGTGAAGAACCCTCGTGCCCTGTATGTCCCCTGTGGGGCTCATACATTGAATCTTGTTGTGGCTGATGCTGCCAAGACCTCTATAGATGCTACCAGTTTCTTTGGCAATGTTTACAAGATCTACATTATATTCTCAGCTGCTCCCCAGAGATGGGCCATTTTGAAACGGCATGTCACCATTACTGTAAAGTCCTGGAGTGAGACGAGGTGGGAGAGCCGTGTCAACAGCATCATCCCTTTGCGCTACCAGGCATCTGGCATAAGGGATGCATTGTTAGAAGTCAGGGAAAAGGCAACAGATGCCATCACAAAAATCGAGGCCCAATCTTTGGCAGAGGAGGTTAGGTCATTCAGATTCCAGATTTGCACAGTTGCGTGGCATGACGTCCTCTCCAAGATCAACAGTCAGCAAGCTACTGCAGTCTTCCACTATGCAGTTGGATGTGGCAGTCAACCTCCTGGAGAGTACTAAGAGCCATCTGTTAAGCTACAGAAACGATGGCTTTGCTGCTGCACAAGCTTCTGCAAAAGATGCATGTGAGGAAATGCATGTGGAGACCGTACTCAAGGAGAAGAGACTGCGAAGCACGAAGACTCACTTTGCCTATGAAGCACCAGATGAGCCAGTCAGCGATGCCCTGAAGAGGCTAGATACCACATTTTTCAATGTGGTCGTCGACTCTGCCATTGCATCTTTGGACGACGGGTTTGAAACACTTGGACAAGTTAAAAGCAAGTTTGGGGTACTGCAAAACTTCCCAACCTTGGATGATGAAGCACTGGAGAAACAATGTGAGGAGCTTGAGAACACACTGAGGAGTGGAGAGGAAGCTGACATTGATGGGAGAGAGCTGGCCATGGAAATCAGGAACCTTCCTCAGTTACCCACAAACAGGATGACTGCATTTGAACTGCTGGACTTTGTCCACAAGAAGGAACTGACAGAGTTGTATCCAAATCTTTAGATATCCCTGAGGATTGCCTGTACCCTGCCAGTGACAGTGGCATCAGCTGAAAGAAGCTTTTCAAAGCGTAAGCTGATAAAGACATACCTGCGATCATCTATGGCACAAGACCGCCTCACTGGACTTGCCATCATTAGTATTAACCATGAGGTTGGCAGGCAGGTGTCTTACGATGATGTCATTCACGATTTTGCTTCATAGTGGGGCAGATATGTGAAACAATTGTTCAGATTGTGGTAAAAGCACCAAATTTCGTACAGTTCATCTTGAATACATAATAATCGATTTCAGATATAGTGCCAAGAAAAAAATCCCCCTGGTGGCCATATTTGGCCAAAATCCAAGATGGCCACCAGCCGAGCCGTGAATTTCTATTAAACCCGATATTTTCTTTAATATTCAAGCTACAGACATGAATAAAACATCATTTTGTATGTTTTCAGACACAAGGAATCCAATTACAGCATTAAGTCTTTCATAAAATACATTTATTTCAACATCAAGGGCTTTTTTGTGCCAAATTATCTGAAATCGGTGAAAAATTTGACCGATTTTTAGCAATGTGATGTGATATCATATCACAACATGGGTGTATTATACTCATAATATAAATTCTAAGTATTTTTTACTTGCAATAATATATGTAATGCATGAAGGTGTAATTGTACACATCATTTATAATATGGTAATTTAGTAACCGAATCGCTCTGTTGTTCCACCTGCCAACAGTTTAGCACAACAATACATCGCTACCATTAAATTATGCACATAGTACACTGATGCATGTGAAATGAGATTTAAAAATGAACAATATTAAAACATTTCACATTAAATGAAAAGTAAAATTACTTTACATGGAATTAACACATGGTTGAGTTTAAAAATAAATGCATTGTCATCATGGTAACATATGATGTACAAGCAGAAGCAAACATAAATAAAAATGTAAACAAATATCGCAATGCAATATATTGGGAAGTAAGAACACAAAATCATTAAGCAACTATTTCTGACTGCAGTTGGGTGTGGTTGACATTCCACATTATAACAGATTATTAAGCACCTTGATATGATATACCAGTATACCAGTAGCCACTATAGCTGACTGCTGGCAAGAACGATACCGTAAAACTGATATACAAATCAGACTAGAATTAAAACACAATTACCCACATTGGCAGATCTTGAAATAAACAATAAATTGACCAGTTCACGTTGTATATAGACATGATAGACAACAAATACATTAACTATATACACCCATGTCAACTGAATGACAATACTACTGAAACATGATGATGTCTACTACTAATACTGCAGTAGGCTACATTTGACTAGCGAATGAAAACGCCATATCATTACATCATTTACAAACAATAGTCAGTTGCCTTCATTGTGGTCGCAATCACCCCTGCATTGACAGAGTGTTGTGCATTTAAGATTTGCTTTGACACACTTGCATTGTCCCCTGCAACCTTTCACACAATGACACTTTATCAGCTCGGAACAAGACATTGCTGCTTCAGGCAGTAGTGTCCACAGTGGTTCCCATTCATGTAGAGCGTTCTTCTTCCACCCCCATGCATCTGGGGAAGGCACCTCTGGAACACGCACATGTGACTGTCCCCAAATATGTCCACCTTGGTAGACTGTCCGTTTCACTTGTTGTAACAGTGCTGCACTTGTTGGCGGTATACCATCGAGAGATCTAGCTTTGGTACTGAACATGTGTTGCCTGGCTGCATTTACGCTGGTTTCTGAAGATGTCCTGTCATACAGCAGTACAACGAAGCACTCTAAAACTGACATGTACTCTTCGTTGAAACTTGATGGTGTTTCCGTAAGAGTGATGAAGACTGGAGTGACCTCGGGGAATGATTTCCAAATGTCGAAAGCAGTCTTCTTTCCTCTCCCCGCAAATGATGACACGGTGTCGCAACCAGTGAAGGCATGAAACATTGGAAGCGCCCTTGCTTTGTCATGGCCGAACGATGTGGCGATCTCATGAGCAGGGATGTACCGGAAATGCTTTCCTGTGCCAAACGCAACCCATATCTCCGTGTTCTCAAGACGTACAGCATTGGAGACGGCAAGAACAAGTACATCAGTGTCGACTGCCCGCAAGACAATTCTGCGATGTCCTCGGTTTGCTGTTGTATTGCAACAGCTGAGCGAGACTCAGAGTTGCTTGTCTCACTGTGTCTGATGCCTTGTTCTTTATATTGGGTTCATCCATTAGCATACCAAGTAGTGCTACCAACGACTTTGGTACAGCATCTTCCTGGCATCCTTTTTCAAAGTAGCCATCAAAGTGTGATGTGTGCTTCTTCAGCATGTCTCGGCGAATAATCTGTGCTGCCTTTGCTATGCAAATAGCTTCATCATCGAAGTCATCCAAACATGCATCTTTCAGAGCAAGTCCTACATCCTCTTCGAATGTCAGAAGGATGTCGCGACCTTGCCTGTACGCGTGAAGACCTGATACATGGGCAAGGAGTCTCTCTTTCAGACGTGTAGAGTTTATACGGCCCGATATGTCCACCCCTAGCTCTTGTAAGCGATCCGTATACAGCTGCAGGAGATTACTCAATTTGAATATTGGAGCCACGGTCTTGTCAGCTAAACGTATATCTTCGATATAGCCAATTACCTCGACCAAAGCTATACCGTGAGCCTGTCCATCTGGGCTCTGGTTTTGTTCTTCCTCTACTTTCCTGTTGCTAGCGTTGTACAGTTTCACCAGACATGCTGAATGGTATTTCGCTTCCTGTGCCACTAGGTCACCCGCACTAAGTTTGGCAATTAGCTTTTGATCCTGTAGCTTGAAAGCACAGTGATTGACACGTTGTGTAAGTTTTGACGTCATTGCTTCGTGCAGCGGACTACTTTTGTTCCCATTATGTCACAGAAGAAACATGTATCACTACTTTGATCTTCACTAGCTTGTCGACGCATATAAGGACCATCTCCTTTCTGACTGGTGCATGGTTCCACCGGTTGTAATATTGTCAGCCTACTAGCAGAGTACTTCAAGCGGCAGGAGTGATGCCATTTGGCACTATGTTTGGACAACGTATTTGCAATGCCATCACCCTCATCAAGCTGTGATATATCTATAGCCACCGCTGGCTTGCCCAAGTCATGAAAACATTTCAAATTGTCAGCCAATGTGTCATAACCAGCTCCCACATCTGTTCGTTTTGATAGTGCAGGACACTGAAGTGGTGCAGTCGAACGTTCTTGACATAGCACACATATTGTCCAATCAATAGGTCCTGGTGTGTTTCGAGGTGAGGACAGCTTCTCATGTTCAATGAGCTTACACTTTTTCCGTGTCGACATTGTGGGAGCTCCGAAGGTTCAGACTTAACACCTGGATGGCATCATTGGCGCCATACATGTAGACCTGACAGAAAAGAGAAAAGAATTGTTTCTGAATACAGTTTAGTCATATTAGAAAGTAAGCATTCACCTTTCCGACTGTTGTCATCGTGAATATTCCAAATTGTAATCCGGTCAATTGTTCGTCGATTGTTGACAATTTCGACATAAACATGCTCTTTATGCTGAAATATATGCATTTTATGAAAGAATTAATGCTGTAATTGGATTCCTTGTGTCTGAAAACATACAAAATGATGTTTTATTCATGTCTGTAGCTTGAATATTAAAGAAAATATCGGGTTTAATAGAAATTCACGGCTCGGCTGGTGGCCATCTTGGATTTTGGCCAAATATGGCCACCAGGGGGATTTTTTTCTTGGCACTATATCTGAAATCGATTATTATGTATTCAAGATGAACTGTACGAAATTTGGTGCTTTTACCACAATCTGAACAATTGTACTGATATTTGGCACTTATCTGCCCCGCTATCAAGAAAATCAAGGAGGCAAAGATTTTGAGGACTTTCTCACTGATGGTGGTGAAAGGATGGATAGCTATAGTTTCTACACTCGCCTATAGCTGTTGTTTTGTACAATAGTTAACACTTTTGTAGTGTTCACTTTATTTATTTTGAATATTTTGCACTCGTATTGATTGTTCATTGCTATATAATTGTCAAAATATTTTTGTTTTTATTAGTGTTCATTTGTCGTTGTCTACTTAATTGTTTCTTAACTTCTCAAATTTTAATATATTTTTTAATATACATTGTTTTCAAATAAAGTAAGAGATTTGTTGTTAATTCATTTGTCCATCTCCATTGTGTGTGTGTGTGTGTGTGTGTGTGTGTGTGTGTGTGTGTGTGTGTGTGTGTGTGTGTGTGTGTGTGTGTGTGTGTGTGTGTGTGTGTGTGTGTGTGTGTGTGTGTGTGTCCATTCAGTTATGAGCAGTGTGTGATTTGGTGGTTGCGCTGGGAGTGTTTTTGGGTCACCAACAAAATATTGTATCGGGCCACCAAAATCCTAGGGCTGGCCCTGGTTGAGAGGGAGTTGAGAAGAAAGGAAGAGGAGGGGAGATATGTGAAAGCAGTCGGTCAGGCACAGCAAGGTGCTTGGACGAAGTGGGAAGGTGTGCGGTGAAGATATTGAAGTGGCAAGAGATTTGGAGGATGGAGCCAATATTGTTGAATTTCCTGTTGCGGGCAACGTATGATGTGCTTGCGTCACCAGTAAACTTGAGATTGTGGGGGTTGTTGCAGGAGGAGAGATGTTATTTGTGTGGAGGTGTGGGAACGGTGCAGCATGCACTGAGTGCATGCTCAGTAGCATTGGCAGCAGGAAGATACAGGTGGCGACATGATCAGGTGCTGGCGGTGGTGGTGCAGATGGTGCAACAAGAGGTGCTGAGATCGAGAGAGAGAAGAGTGGAGAAGGAGACTGATGGGGGAGAGGTGTGGTTTGTCAAAGAGGGCCAAGTGGAAAGAGGAGGAGGAGGAGGAGGAGGAGGAGGTGGAAAGCAGGAGGGCTGTCAGATGCTTGTGATTGGCAGGTGGTGGCAGACCTAAAGCCACAATTGGTATTCCCAGAGATCTGTGTGACAAGGTTGCGGCCTGACATTGTCATTTGGTCAAGTGCAACAAGACAGGTCATCTTAGGGGAGTTGTCGGTACCTTGGGAAGAGAACATGGAGGAGGTGCACGAGAGGAAGAGAGGAAAGTACAGTGAGCTGGAGGCAGAGTGCCGGGAGAAGGGTTGGCGCGTTTCGTGTCAGCCATTTGAGGTGGGGTGTTGAGGGTATATTGGCAATTCCTTTTCTGCATTTCTTGCTAGGCTGGGAGTGTGTGGGACAGAAATAAGGAGGATGTGTGACAAGGTGGCCCAGGTTGCCTTGAAAGGCTCATTTTGGATATGGAAGAAGTTTATGGAGGCACGTCGAACGGTGTAGGTTGGTTGTTTTTTTGTTTTTTTTTGTTACCATTATTACTTCTTATTTTGTGTATATAAGTGAGTGGTTAGGGTGTGTGTTTTTGCATGAATTAATTTTTGCATGTGTGTTTAGTGGTGTATGATGTAAGTGTAGGTGGTTGTTTGGTTGGTGTTCTGTATGTATGTGTGTGTATGTGTGTGTATGAATGATCTGGTGTGTTTTGTTGGTGAGTGGTGAAGGGTATAAAGGTGGGTGTTTGAGTGTTCCACCATGTTTGTTTGGTGCTGTGGATTCTGGATGTGGAGGTGGTGTTGTTGTCGTTGTTGTTTTGTTGTTGTTGTTCGCACTGGCTGGGGGGTGGGGGTATGTACGCATCCAGATGCAGTTGCTGCATGTGGATGTGTACGTGCCCCTGCTGGCCCACCTTAGCTGACCTTATCGAGGTTGAAGGGCCGAAACGGGATGATGCTGAGGACCTCGACTGAGGACCCGGTCAGTGCGGCACACTTGTGACCAGGTGTGTTTTGAACTTATATATACTGTATATATACAGTATATATATATATATATATATATATATATATATATATATATATATATAAGGTCTAGCATTTATGATCTGACATTTAGATGAATAAATTCCTTAGCGAACCTTATTTGATTGCAGAATCTTGAAAAAACCGCGAGCTCTGTTAAGATCGAACGTCAAGTGACAAAGACGAAAGAAAATGGCCGATTAGCCGAGCCGAGCGATCACATGTAATGTAACACTAACATCTGGTCCAGTTGTGGTTTCCGGTGAAATAAACGACTTTAGAAAAAAAAAAAAAAAGGATTTTATATGCTAGCCAATAAAATTAAGTGTATTCTGTGCAAAAATAACTTTCGTTGGTTCAAATTTTCATTGTTTACGACGAGAGACGAATAAATTGGCGGCAACATCTGAGGTGGTGTAGCAGGCGGTGTACTAAAGGCTGTAGTGGGCTGTGTATGAAGAACCGAAAAGTTATCTTAGACAAACAACTGCATTAAAGCGAGTTTTTTTAAATTAAAAATAAGCTTTGCAGCGAATAATCTCGGCGGCCACGATAAACCACCTGACTGCCTTTTGTGTCTTGTGTGGCCTTTCTCGGCGATGAGTGTTTGTTGCAACTTGCAAGTGCAAGTCCAACAAGTAGGTAACGACTTATGAACAGATATTTCATGGGATGGGACAGTAAAGATTACGAACGTTTGCATATTTAAATGAATTCGTCAGGTTCGATCGACCTCGGTTCGTTTGTGCGAGTGTTCGGTCTACGGGCGACTTTGTGGGAAGGCAATGGCAAACCACTCAATGTTGTACACGATATTTCCAGCACAACCGTGGTATTAGGCCGTGGCCGTGCCGCGGCGACATCCGCTCCAACCCCCCACCCCATCACGCCCCCCACCCCATTGTTAAATGACAATGTAATACGACATTGTTATATGAGTTATAGCATTGTTATATGACCCACCCACTCCTATGACCCCCGCCTCCCCCCCCCTCCACTCCTATGACCCCGCCTCCCCCCCCCCCTCCACTCCTATGACCCCGCCTCCCCCCCCCTCCACTCCTATGACCCCCGCCTCCCCCCCCCTCCACTCCTATGACCCCGCCTCCCCCCCCCCTCCACTCCTATGACCCCGCCTCCCCCCCCCCTCCACTCCTATGACCCCGCCTCCCCCCCCTCCACTCCTATGACCCCGCCTCCCCCCCCCTCCACTCCTATGACCCCGCCTCCCCCCCCCTCCACTCCTATGACCCCGCCTCCCCCACCCCTCCCCACTCCTATGACCCCCGCCTCCCCACCCCCCCCCCCCCACTCCTATGACCCCCGCCTCCCCCCCCCACTCCTATGACCCCGCCTCCCCACCCACCCACCCACCCCACTCCTCATCCACCTCCCCCCCCCCCCCCCCCACCCACCCACTCCCTCATCCACCTCACCCCCCCCCCCCACCCACCCACTCCCTCATCCACCTCCCATCTCCGCCATGGAACGCGATGGGTAATGCGGCTTTAAGTATTATATCTTTGAAGCCGAGCACCCAATCGATGCGAGATGTTACAGCACAATTGCATATAGTTTGAAAATAATATCGTAGGTCAAGTGGTCTGGCGGCCATGTTGGATGGCAAGGCAAACTTTGTCCGATCGGCATAAAATTTGACAATGGTGATTCCATCTCATGTATATGCAGAATACACATTTTTTTTAAAGGTCATGTGTCACATGGAATGTTAGCCATATGAGCTTTCAAACCTGTGTTAATATGTCTGAAGATAAAAATCAAACTTTATTTGATTTGATAAACTAAAAATTTGGGGCCATTAGGTCGATGGTCAAAGGTCAGGAGTCTGTTTTAAGATCCATAATCTGAGAACAGTTTAAGGGATTTTATACAAAAGTTGTTTTATTCTATAAATGAAGCTTGAATTTTCAGTAATATCATGAGGTAAGCTTGGAGATATTTGAATAAAATATTGCATTGAGGAAGTATTTTGTTGTATTGGTATAAGGTCTGCTCAAGGATTTGTGTTGATTTCTTGATTTGGGTTGATCTGGAAATGTAAATCATATTTAATTAGCCCTTCACGAGTTGGATGATAATTATATGTAACAACGACATTGTACGAAGTGCTATGGTGTTAAGAGGGACAGATCAGGGTGTGCTTTGAAAATGGTGTGTAAGAGTTATGGGTGAATGAGAATGTGTAGTATGATAGATGGATTTGGATATTTTTGGTTTGTTCACATTCGACGTGATTGGTGTTTGGAGACAGACTGACAGCTATAATCCACTTGGATTGTGACTGAAGCTGACATTTGCATGAATGTATAAATGGAAAATATATTTGAATATACACTCTTGGCATTTAATATGGAATATATATTTTTTCTTGACTTAGGTTTACTTTCTTAACTCAGTATATCAATCTGGTGAGTTTCTTTTACACTTTGGTGATTTATTTGTGAAAAGAACCATGTCACTGATTGTCTGTCGCAGCAAGAAGTCAACAACAGGATTATATTACAGGTGGCGTGGCAAAATGTACGGACAGGTGCATTTGACGATTGGCTTCACAGTCGGGTATACAAGGGTTGTTGCGTTCTGTATTAGTGGAAAACAACTGCTGCACGTCTCCAAAAGTTATTGCCGCTTCCTCTGGAGATGGTCCGTCAACTCGACAATGCTGTTTGTCATGGAGTGGTGGCTTTACGAAATGACAGCATGAAACAGCGTGCTATTGCTCGTCAGTATGGCATGACTCAAGGTCAGGTGTCAAAGATCCTGAAACGAAATGCTCAGAGGGGTGTCCCTACTCCAATACCGAGGCCAGGACATCCCCGCAGAACCACAAGGAGGGATGATCGCCAGCTGCACCGGTTAGTCTGCAATGGCCGTACCAAGTCAGCTAATCGGCTTAGGGCTGAGTGGCAGCAACTGACAAATGTGCCTGTATCCAGAAGGCGAGTCAACCAACGACTGGTTCAAGCAAGCCATCGTGCCAGGCGTCCCCTGAGAAAGCCACGTCTGACCAGACAACACAGCCAGCGCCGATTGCAGTGGGGCAGAGAGCACCGTCAATGGCAGCCAGGACACTGGAATCACGTGACCTTCAGTGACGAGTCTAGATTTCTGGTCTATCGTCAAGATGGCCGCGTCCGAGTGCGCAGATAAGTGCATGAAGCCTACAACAAAGATTGTATAGTGCCAAGAGTCCAAGCTGGAGGTGTTGGGGTGACTGTTTGGTAGTGCTGTAGCTAGATTCAAAATCCCGTCTCGGAACCGTCTCGATAAATTTTCAATTTTCATAACGGGATCTCGAGTCGGCTCGGTCTCGGTCGATAAAAAAAAAAAAAAAAAATAATAATAATAAGGCTTCAAAAATAATGGAATTTCATTACAATATATAAACAACAATGAAAAAAATTCATTTCTGATGTTGAGTACTTAAATTCCGACTTAGCTTCCATTTACCGGGATGAAATAAAATACACCGCCTACATGCAGATGATCAGCCACCGATGGGACCGGGTTATCTCATTACAGTTTGTATTGTCGTGTAATTTCTTGCTCGGAATGTCAGAGAGAGGGAGAAAATGTTTCTGCCCAGGCATATTCGAGTCCCGGTTGGAGTTTCATTATCATTTTGTGAGTTGTGATCGCCAAGGGGCTCGCTCCCCCCCCCCCCCCCCCCGTTCCCCTCCCCTCCCCCGCCCGGCAAAGCCGGGTACTTCTGCTAGTAAATTATAAAGCAGGCGGTGTAGTGATCACCCCCCCCCCCCCCCCCCCCTCCTTATTTTGACTCTGTGACTAAAGTAAACGTAATCAACTTATCAGGCCTAAAGTGGAGATAAGATAACCAAAATACTTTCACATTCAAACCGTCACACCAAACCCCGAGGGATTCTTACAATTTATAGATTTAGCGTTGCAATTAAACATAAACGTTCATCAAAAACTCATTTCATAAAACTACATAATGTATTGTACTTGTATTAATACATTGTGTGTAGAATAATCCGTTATAAACGTGTTTTTAATCTAAATAAACATCGTCCCTCCATTCTCGGGGCCTCGAGCGAGTCCCTCGATATTAATGTGCAAAAGACCATAGCAACCACATTCCGTAACTCGTCTCCAAGGACGGACACGTGACCGCAGCGTAAAGCGGAGCGAGGCGGAGTGATACAGCGAAAGGATTCAACGGTTTAAACTTTAAATAGAGCCGAGATGCGGGGGATTTTCATTTGGACCTTCATCCTGATTTCGTTACCTCCGCCACCAAAGGTAGATGGAGGTTTATGTTTTCACTCCTGTCTGTTTGTCCGTTTGTTTGTGAACACAATATCTCAAAAAGTTGTGGACGGATTCGGACGAAATTTTGTGTAGATGCAGCGTGTGTGACAAGGACGACATGATTAGATGTTGGTGAAGATCCGGATTCGGAATTCGGATTCGTTTGCAGTGCATTGTTTGTTGACAAGGGGAAAATCCTGGAACAGTGAGTTTACTTTATCTATCATCGTTTGTGTCAGTTCAGCTGCACTTGCGAAAAATGATGCTTGTGCAGAAGCAGAGTAATTAAAGCAAGGCTCAATAAATGCCTCTATTATGGAAAATATCTGCAAGAAGTTGGAATTTTAACCGGGATTTTTTTACCGAGAAATTGCGTCAATCAATTTATCTCGGGACCGTCCCGAGACAGTCTCGAAAGCCGAAACCGCCGGGATTTCGTCCCGGTCTCGGCTCGGTTGACAGCCCTACTGTTTGGGCTGCTTTTCATGCAGGGGGCAAAACTGACCTGGTTGTTCTGAATGGAAACCTGAACCAGTTCAAGTACAGGGCCATTCTGGAAGAAACATTGCTTCCATTTGCTCATGCAGCCTTTCGAGGAAACTTTGTCTTCCAAGATGACAATGCATGGCCTCATCGTGCTCGCATGATCCAACACTTTCTTGCTGACCGTGGTGTAGAGCATATGGAGTGGCCTGCCATGTCCCCGGATATGAATCCGATAGAGAACTTGTGGGCAGAGTTAATGCGTCAAATCGACCACTTGGACCAGCAGCCGACCTCTGTGCGTGAATTGCAGCAGGCTATTGTAACTGCATGGCAAGCGATTCCTGTCCAAACCTTGGCAAATCTCGTGAACAGCATGCCTCAACGTGTACGTGCTCTCCTGAATGCTCATGGGGGGTTACACGAAGTACTGAACTGTAATTTTACTGTCGGTAATCCCAGTCGTAATTTAACTTTTGTTTTTGTTAAAAAAAAAATTGGCTAATGTGCAAAATAAAGAGATACTTCTGGAAAACGTACAGAAGTTTAACACAGTACTGTCCATGAATTGAGTTCAATATCAGTTTACAATTCAGTCAAGGATCAATTTATTTGTTTCGAAATGTCAAATGTGATTTTTGTTTCTTTTAAAGGTCACATTAACAAAATCTAGAATAATTTCAACATAATTCCAATGAACTTTTGGTTCTAAGACATCTTGAAAAGTAAGTTCACCCCCACAAAAAAAATTCCATATTAAATGCCAAGTTTGTATATTGTGTCATGACACAGAAAAGGTTGAACGTGCGATTCCAGTTACAGAAATGAGCAAGTATTTTTTGATCTAGCTGACGTTTTCAGGTGACGATTTGGAACGTTGGGTGCTTGATCAATCCTAAAGATACAAGCCTTTCATCTGTGAGCTGCAAGTCGACCTTTTGTTTAATTTTAGATATTATACCTTATATTTACATATATATATGACTTGTACGAGATTGGAAGTGCCCTGTGAGTTTTTTTGGGAAATCGGTATGTGTTGCTGGATTAAAATCGAGTAAGTAACATCTGAATGTATCTAGTTTGATTGAGTGGTTGTTACATATACTCTGGGTACATGTTGTGACTTGAAAGATGAATTGGAATTGTGGTGAACAGTGTGGACGCAGGAGGAGATGGGCAGGGACACAGTGAGCTGCTGAATGAGCTGTTGAGGTGGATTGGACGTGTTGTTGTTGTCTTGGGAGTTTGGTTGTTGCATTGCCAAAGGTTTCTGTGTAGTGTGGTGTCTGTTGTCTGTCTTACACTGAACTCTTGGATTGGGTTTTAATGAGACAAATTCCAGGACTCACCCTCTTTTTGTTCTCCTTCTGTATTCCAGAATTGATTTGCACCCCATCCCGCCTCACTGTGGAGTTTGGATGTATCAATGTGTAAGGAGACCGATAGACATTAGAGGTCAGAGTTGTGACATGGTGTAGACAGATGGGAAATTGTGATGTTCGTGCCATGGATGCAGTGTCCCAATTCTCATAAAATTGGGATTTACACATCACTACAATTGGTAGTGATGCATTTGGTGGTGAATAATTCTGGTAAATTTGGAATTGGTGGTGGTACAAAGATTGGTGCATTTTGTAGAACACTCCGATGTGACGTGTCAAGGGTCAGTTTGGGCAAGCTAAACGTTGAACATTTTGATACTGAAGAAATAAATTCTTGAAATTTGAGTTACTAGTGCTAAATTAAAACGATAAGAACATTTCTTTCTACAGTAAATGGGTTTTAAATAATTTCTTTTGGATTACCCCCAAAGGGAATAACAATTAATAGAGGATTTGTGTAATTTTGAAACTTGAATGGACTACGGTTTCATATAAAGTATAAAATTATGGGTAGTAGACCAGCTATTTATGAAAAGGTGCTCTAAAAAAACTTTGGATGGCATTTTCTGTTAAAAGCAGGCATCCATGCTGGATCACTTGGTTGGGGTGTGTGGAAAATTATGTGGGTGGATGCCACCCTGGATTTTGACCATGAAGGTCATTTTCACGGTCAAATGGACCTAAAACATGCAAAAATGGGTATATCGTTAGCCTATTTTTCATAACAGTTTCTGTTGCACTTAGAAATTTATAACCTTATTAGATCAATTGCCCGTAGGATGTAGAAGAATATGCGAGTCGATTCCACCCTCAATGTTGACCTTGAAGGTACTTTTCAAGGTCAAATCGACCAAAAAGTGCTAAAAATGGGTATTTTCGAGCCTATATTTTATATTACAATAACTTTCTGTAGAATGTAGAAACAGGCATCTGCATTGCATCAATTGCCTGTAGGTTGGGAACAAATAAGTGGTTGGATGCAACCCTGGTTTTTGACCTTCCAGGTCAATTTCTAGGTCAATTGACCCCCTAAAATAGAAAAAAAATGGATGTTTTCTCGCCTATGTTTTGACAGCATTTTCTGTTGTGTGTAGTAACAGGCATCCATGTTGAATGCTTGGGGTATGTGGCAAGCTTGTGAAAAAGTGGTGTTCTTTGTCAGACCTGAAGATAAACACAGTGATATCATTATAAATAAATAATTATAAATAAATAATCGTGAATTTATACTTTAATTGTACAAAAGTATCACATAATTTTGTATGAAAAAATGTGAAAGAAAATATTGTCTCAAAATGTTTGTCAGATGTGTTGTGTAAAGTAATTAATATTTGTTTTGCTTCCTTTTTTCAGCATCCTGCCTTTGCAGTTGAGCCCTGGTTGACGTGATGGAGCCAGTGGCCATACTCAAGCGGAAAAGTGGACAGAGAGTCACAGAATCTGCATCATGCTTTTTCTGTGAGAACACTACGCCAGTGCGCTAGTTGCTGATCTTCGCACAGGTCATCTCAAGGGAAAAAGAGAGCTAAAGTGGTTGCAGCGGAGCGGAGAAAACTGTGTGATAGAAGCAACGTGGACATCATAGAAAGACTCGAGGCACTATCTGAATCAGACTTTGAAGGATTAGAAGTCAAGTGGCACAAGACGTGCTACAGTGTATTTACATCGGACTCCAAGCGCTCCAGACTGAGAAAACAACGTCTGCCATCTAGTACCAGTACTGATGTTCAGGCAGGCCCTTCCAGCAGTACTGCATTACAACCAACACGACGCAGCTCCTTACCTGCTGTTGACTGGAAGAAATGCATCTTTTGCCAGCAGCAAAGCAAGGTACCACTTCACAGAGTGACCACGCTGGGGAAGTCAACAGAAATAACTGAATATGCCAAATCGGATCTGGTAATGAGGACACGACTGGCAGGGGTTAGTGACTTGATTGCAGCCGAGGGATGCTACCATCTACCTTGCTGGGTTGCTTTTGAGCGAAGATGCAAAAGGCAGAAAGCAACATCAACATCACAAAGAGCAGACAGAGACTGGTGCATGGGCAGGCTATGTATGGACTTAACCAGAGGATTGTCCTAGGGTCATGTATACGACATGGGGAAAGTATGGGTCCGGTATGAGAGCATCTGCAGGGAAGAGGGTGCACAGGTGCCTCTGAGGTACAAGAGACGATCAACGTTCTATGAAGAAGTCCAACAGTCAGTCGGATCGAAAGTCAGCTACGTCCGACCCCTCTCTCAAGGGCACTTGCTGATGTATCCTGGTGAGCAATCAGATGTCATCATTTTGAAATATCTCACAAAGTCATCTCAACATTCCATGTTCTTATCTGATTCAGAGTCTACAGGAGATGAAGGAGAATACAGCGAAAATAGGCTTCCAAGAGAACAACATCTTCCAAGACATGGTGCACGTTGCGCTCCAAATAAAGCAAGACCTTCTTGACACCCCAGGACATCCCAGCATGTGGCGAGGAATTGATGAGGAGCATGTGGCACAGGTGATCCCAGATAGCCTCTACTTGTTCCTCCGGCTCCTGTTTGGAGGCACCGATGTCGTGAATGAGGGTCTGGTGGATGATGGCGACATCAGGCGGAAAGCTTGTAGCATAGCTCAGGACATTGTGTATGCAGTGTCCAACAGTCGGAAACTGACACCAAAGCACATTGGGCTGGGATGACATCTCTCAACCAGGAGAGATGATGTCAGACTCCATGGAAACCACGAAGAAGCAGACACAAGGCTGATCCTGCATGGATGCGAGGCAGTTGCTGCAGGCTATGAAAGAGTGCTGGTGATCTGCAGAGACACTGATGTCATGGTACTCTTGGTGCACTTCCTGACGCCGAAGGCATGCCAGGTATGGATGATTTCAGGCACTGCTAAGAAGCGGAAGTGTTATCCACTGCACACCATATCGGAGAAGCTTCCACAGCATTTGAAGGAGAACCTGGTCAGCTTCCATGCTCTCACTGGGTGCGATACGTCATCACCCTTCACGGGCCATGGGAAACAATCATGCTGGAAAACCTTCCAGAAACAGCCAAATCTTGTCGGTGGGGTTGGGCGTGATGGAACCCTGGAGAACGTTGAGCGGTTCGTTTGCCACCTGTATGGCACTGCAGAGCAACCCACCATTGATCACGCTTGGCTACATCTGTTTGCTAAAGGCAAGAAGGGCCTTGAAATGCTGCCCCCAACGAAAGATGCCCTGGAGCTACACATAGCTCGTGCTAACTACCAGGCCAAGATATGGTTACAGGCAGACCAGGAGAACATCATAGTCCCCTCGCCAAGTGAAACACCAGGATGGAAGCTGGAGTCTGGTCATCTGCAGGTAATCTGGACCAGACTGCCATCTGTTCCAGGTGCCTGCATCCAACTTGTCACCTGTGGATGCAAATCATTGTGCAGACCTGCTCGTTGCAGCTGTTAGACAGGACCTCAAGTGCACCACTGGCTGTGGCTGTGACGCCATTGACTGCTGCAATCCTGCAGGCCAGTGAACACTTACACATTTGCAGGATATCAAGCACATCAAATCATGCCCAAAGACACTTGTGTATTCACCTATTAGTATAGTTAGTAAGAAAATGCCTATTTTAAACATTATTCTTTGTTCAATTTGACCTTGAAAATGACCTTCAAGGTCAAAATCCAGGGTGACACCCACCCTCATATTTTTAGCCATCCCACAGGCAATTGATTTAGTATGGATGCCTGCTTGGACATGCAACAGAAAATGCTGTCAAAAAATAACAGAGAAAATACCAGTTTTTACCCTTTTCTGGTACATTTGACCTTGAAAATGACCTTCAAGGTCAAAATCCAGGGTGGCATCCACCCACATTTTTTCCACATCCCCCAAGCAATTGATCCAGCATGGATGCCTGCTTTTAACAGGAAATGCCACCCAAAGATTTTTTGTGTGACTTGGCTGGTCCACTATAGGGAAAAAGTTTATTTAAGGATGCGTTTAAATGATAAAACTGATGTAAATATGTGGGTGGAGTTAATATACTGCACAGACAGTTTTATTTTGGGAAAAATGATTATAATGAGGAAAATTTTGTTGGAAATATTGTGAAACCTACGTAGATATACGGAGGAAAGATAAAGGGTAATGTGGTATATGAACTTTTATCAAATACCCACCAACAATATGTATTTTGTATGCAGTTACAGGGCAGTTACATGAGATGGAATGAGAATAACACAAGAAATGATAATGGTAGACTTGAACGTATCTTGATTTATGGAAGTAGAATGATGTGATGATTGAATAATTAATAGGATTGCTATTAAATGAGATTTTTCAATTGGATGTTAAAGTGACGAAGAGTTGTATGGGATTATAATGTCATATGGCGACATCATGGCAAAGCTAATGTTAATTGTTGGGTGGTGGAGATAATGGTGCAGTTCAATAACTTCACACTGTTTGGGAAAAATAATTCTCTATGCCACATGATCCTAAAATAACCCATCCCTGCATCTAAGGATCAGGGAGGGAAGGAATGGAAAATTTGGGGTATTAAAGTACGAAACTCAAAATATCTAGGTTTGCATGTACAGTCATTGGAAAAAACTAATTTGTTCCAGATATGTTTACGAGGCATCCTCATGGGTTCAAATTATTTTATGAATGAAGGTGCATTCATGAGGAAATAAATTTTTTGTCTGTTGAACTAATAGTTGTGGAGAAGAGGTTGTAAGCCGATTAGATCTTGATTTAATTCTGAATCCAGATCCGGCCCAACTTTGGGATACAAAATTGATAAGGACTATGTATTATTATGATGTTGTTTAAGTACGAAAGGTGTGTGGTCACCAATTCAAAAGCAATGGTATGCTTTTGGAAGATATGTCTTTGGGAAGTTTGCAAAATTTGTGAGGGATCTTGCATGAGTCCAGCAAACCATTTTTTTCAGTTTATTGGAGTCAGACACATGTAAAGTTGGATTTTGTAAAATATATACAACCATGTTGTGGGTACAGACATATATTAGGAGTAAATTGACAATTTTCTGATTGGATTAATGATATGAACGAGATGTAGTAGTGAACCTCAAAAAGGGAGGATTCACTAGTTGAAGTGAAAATATGAAATTGTAAAATTTGATGATAAAACTAGGTTATTTTTCCCTTGTAAAAATAATAAAAATAAAGGGGGAGTATCCAGTAAAAGGATGTTCAAGTGAACTATGTGCTGTGAAAAGAATGTCGAGTTAATGTAACTGTTTTGTTTGATCAATTTTGTTCAATTTGTGTTCAAATGATCAATTTTTATCACAATTCATGGGAGAGAAAAAAAAGATGAAGGGATGCTTCAATTAATTGCCATTGAATGAAATTCAATTCAATTAATTGATTGAAATGTGAATCTTGAACCAGAAGGAAAACATGGCCTAACTGAAGGAAGAGTGGAATTATGTGATTTATAGTATTTTTAATGAGTGGTGTGGATAATTTACAAGGTGGATAAAAAGGGAAGGAAACAGTGCCCCTGGGGGCATGCACCTGTTACATATTCATGCACCTGTTCCATAGGTACACATAGGAAACTGCTACCTGTCCTTTGAATGTTTGGACTGTTACGGATGAAAAGTGCAATAATATGGTAATCGTTGTTGAAATGTCACGAAATTATTTCTAGGATTGTAGGTTATTTGAGGTCTAATGGAATTGATGTGTATGTCAGGAACATTTTGAAAAGAAATATGGATATATGGCATTACTAAAAAAAAAAAAAAACCAAGCAATTGAGAGTTATTGGGTTAATGGGATATAAATTGTAGAAATATAAAGGCAATATACAGGTAATGTGACCTGTTGTTTTTGGAACAAACATGTGGGTTAAAATAATTGGCTGTGATTATTTATATGAATAATAGACCATTCCATGGTGTTATGGAATCGTCACTTCCATTGTTGTGGTTCTCATCCACTGTAAACATTTTTGGTTCCATGTACTATTATTGTTATCATTTAAGTGAAATAGAGATTACTGTTTTCAAAAGGAAAAAAGGTTAATGTTTTAAAAAGAAACCGGAAACCGGATCGGGAACCGGAGGAAGAAGAAGAGGGAGAAGAAGGAGAGGAGAAAGAGGCGGAGCGAGTGAGGTCGGAGAAGGAGCCGAGCTGTTTGGAGGTCTGGAGCAAACGCTGGCGAACGGAGGTCACGAGCGAACTTTGGGGTTTCCTGGGAAAGGGATTCCTGCGACAGAGTTGTTATCGCTGTGACAGATAAACCTGCGTGACAGGTTTTGTGGTTGATTCCGAAGAGAATCATGAGAGTGCCGTTACGTCTCGAGAACGGACTGTTGGCCATTTTACCTCGCACCTGATTTCGCATCGCTCCAGGTTTTTCCCCTCGTTTCAACCATTTCAATGCATCCAGCCGTTAACCTGGTGTGTGTGTGTGTGTGTGTGTGTGTGTGTGTGTGTGTGTGTGTGTGTGTGTGTGTGTGTGGTGTGTGTGGTGTGTGTGGTGTGTGTGGTGTGTGTGGTGTGTGTGGTGTGTGTGGTGTGTGTGTGTGGAAAACGTGGATTTTGAGTGGGAAATTGCGGTTCGCCGATTGGGAGCCGTTGAACGTCCATACCCGAAGGTGTGATTTCCCAGCCGCCTCTTGAGGACACCTTTGCCTATCTTTGGCAGTGTGACTGTCAACCGAGCGGGATTCTGGTCTCGATACAACATCGTTCTGACGATCACTAGAGCGTGGATCGACTTTGGTTTGAAGCTGGGACAGAGACATTGGGAATGTTATTTTTGCTCACTTGGAGCAATGTGAGTTATATTGTACGAAACTGATGGTACCATCATAGGAATGATATTGTTACGGACACGACTTTGATGTTATGGTGGGCCGAGCGGAATGGCCACCGTGTTCGCACAAGTTACCCGATTATACTCGAACCTTGGCCGAGTCGCGCTACGCTAAATCAATTGAGGAAAGGACACAACGGCTGGGTTTAAAATGACACGACACCAGGGGTACGGTTCTCAAGACCTCCGGAGGAGGTTATAATATTGCGGAAGGTTAGATTACAAAAACAAGAGAGACAGCATAGAAAGGTGGGCACTTAAACACGGTCTTATCTTAGCCCCGACAGACGACAGATAAACGGGACAAGACTGACTCACACGGGGATTGATGGCAAGGAAAGGCGGGTAGTCGATGGCTCAAGGTGCACTCTTGGCTCAGGGACAGAATCGACCCGTTCCGGTCCAAAGATGCGGGGAGGTCGCTCAGCGCTCGGAGGTCGCGACTTGTCTTTCCAAGCTGGGGGCGCATCTCTCGTCACGTCCGGTAAGTCGCTGCGTATATCCGGCGGGGAGTGACACGCCCTCGGCTCGTTAGCTCCGCCCCAGATGGAATCGGTCCGCCCTTCTTATTGGGTGCGGGGGGTTACCGGGCTCCGCCCTTGACGAGGAGCTGACAGCCAGCCCCTTCGTGGTAACCCCGTGGAGCGCATGGGCAATGGCGGCCTAACCAAGCCGGAGTGAGGACGCACACTCCCCGCGCCGCGCCGCGCCGCCCCCCTCTGTTGTTGTAGTTGTTGTTGTTGTTGTTGTTATTGTTCCATGAGGAAGAGATGCGGGGAGGTATTGGGAGGTCCTAAACTCACTACTGGTGCCATACAATCACATTCTGGTGCAACGAAGAGTCAGAATTAATGGAAACGAGTCCTTAACTGACATAGACTAAGAATAACTAGCAAGATGTCCGAAAGTTGTCTACGTGAGATGCGGTGGACCTGGGCACGACATTTAATGGGGGAAGAAGGGGAAGGTCGGTTCTACAGAGTGTTGTTTACAGACAATGGGACTAGGGAATGGGGGATTGGGGATAGTTGGGGAGTATTGGGGAAATAGGGGAATATTTACAAGCGGATATGGAGGCCAAATCCCATATCCGCAACATTGCACCCTTCTCTACCCTCGGGGCGTCCCGACCCGATAAATTTTTACCTATTTTAGTGTGGCACTCAGATGTAGTTCCCTCTACTATTAACTCTACCCTGAGTGCGACAGTTTTACAGATATTCACAAATGAGTAAATATGTCCCCCTGCGACGTTGCACCCTTCTCCTCACAGAAACACACCCACAGGATAACCGAATCGCGGAAAGAATTCGCAAACTAAACATACAGCCGGTAGGGAGCATTATTTACAAGACTACGCTGATATTTACACTACGATCCAGGACCTGTTTTTGGAGGAACACATGCAGATGTTATGCATAGAGAGAGCGCGCATGCCAGCATCGATACACCAACCCACGAGTGCTCTGTGGCCTTACGGCCTTTAATAATGTGCAGAGCACCCCATCCAAGCACCAAAAGCACCACCCCAGCACCAATCGGTGCAGTCACCATTGTTCATTAAAATAAAAACAACAACCCCTAACCCTGCAGGTGTCTCTTGCTCTTCGTGTGGTGCACTTGGCCTTCTTGCTTCCCTAGAAATAAAGAAAGGCGCCAACCGCGGCCATTTCTTTATTGTGGCTGTCAGGGGGCCAACTATTAGTGGTTCACCTGTTTGGCATAGGTGCCACGTTGACCCAGAGGTCCATCAATGGGTGGTGCTTGGCCGCAAAAGAACTGCGGTCCATTGTGGGTGGCCACCAAAATTGCGGTCCATATGGTGTATCGATCCAGGCAGCAAGCAGCGAAAGTGCAGGCCCACAACTGCGGAGCCAGCACCTCTCTCTCCTCTCTCTCTGCCCCAAAGCCAGATCCTCGGAGGTGGGAGACAAAAGAAGAAGACAAGTGAGTAAGGTGGTAAGGGCGCAAAAGTGCACGCAATATAAGATGATGCACACTGGGGGCACATGGGAACCAGGTGAGACAGGTACGTTCCTACCGTACGCCCCCCCCCCCCCCCCACCAGGTAACCTACATGGCCCCTCCCTTACCCCTTACTGTATCCACAAAACACAACACTACCCATAAACATCTACTTTACAAATCAACAAACGTCCCTACTGTCTTCCCCGTTCCTCCCATAAACCAAATTCGTCTTCTCTCCCTCCTAACCAATCAAATTTGCCATTTTCAACTCTCATCAAAATTTGCCATCTCCAACTCAACATCATAATTTGCCATTACCAATTCATCATCAGTCCCTCCTAAGGAGGGAGAGATGGAATCACCCCAATGTCTCATCCACGTCGTGATGCGTCTCACCAATCCACACAGCAATTCTCATTCCTGCAACACAAACAAAGAAAACACAGGTGTGGAGTCATCATCACCACAGGTAAGTGGCTGCGTATGGTGCGACAGGTTCATAAATCCTAACTATTTCCTAAATGACTTTAACAACTTTACATTACCCGGGGTCTTTCTCCTGCCAAACCATTGGCCCTCTTACACTATGGGTTCTAAAAACCAATTCCCATTGACCAAACTGTGGTGCTTTTCAATTTGGGGTCTCACTCCCCCGATTCATCTCCCGGTGCCCTCGCACAATTTCTGGGCTGTGGCGTGTACCTCTCCCAGCGGGTCTACCCACCTGCACACCTCCACCACTGTAGTTGCCACCCGAGCTTACCTGCTCCTCACCCTAACCTATCTACCTGGGGAAGGCCCTCTGGCGCTCTCCCCACTCGGTGCCCTCTCTGGCACTGGGCTGCCCGATCCACACCCGGGATCCTCAGGCACCCACTGACACTAACGGCTCCCAGAGCCCACCTGCGGCCTCACCTGGCCGACATCCTCACAGTGGTGGAGTGCTCAACCAACTACACACACTAACAGGCTACACGCCCAGCCATTTCCACAACACTAATGCACCCATCCACAATACCATTCTGCAACCGCACCACAAGTGCCAATATCCAACCACAATTTACCTATACCCTCTACCTAACACTTACACTACCCGCCCCGGGTACTCGTGAAAGGGGTCTACTCTTCCCCCATCCACACCTTCGCACCATGCACACCACTCCGTACCACTTACTCCAACTCTCTCCACACCACTCATTCTCTGCTCCATATATTCCACACACCTGTGCTCTCACACCTGGTGCCACCTGCACCCTTCTCTCCCCAAGCGCATTCGCGCTGATCCACAACACTCACTACTCACACACTGCTCCACACACCTGTCCAGTTGCACACCTGTGCAATCACACCTGTTCAATTCTCACACACACGGCATCATCTCAGCTAACTACTCCCTTCTGAAACTTGCGCTTCCCAGTCGTCCCTTTAAACTATTGCGCTCCCTCGTCATTATCATCCACACTAATCTACCTGCGTCCCCACTACAGGTATCAGTCACTAACTAATCTTAACGTTACCTAATGTCATTTTCGCTAGATCCCTATCAATATCCTAACCCACCCGGGCTAGTTTTCACTGCCATACACCCCATAATCTATTGCTCCTTTGCCCCACATGGGAAGGGATGACAGAGTTGCCATCCCACCACATCGGGCATCTCCCACTACCAATTTTGCACATCAAATTTCAACAAATCAAAAAATTTGCCAATCACTACCCATCATCTGCCAATCACTACTGCCAATCCTTTGCCAATCATCAAATTTTGTTTTTTTTTCTAATTTCGGGGCCAAAACACTATCCTCATCACCCGTCTACTCACTAATGCCTCTCGGTGCGCCAATTCCTGTCCAAAGCCCGGCTTCGTAAAGCCAAGCCATGAATGCAGGTTGTTTGGTGCCAGCGGCTGGATACGTCCCGCATTCGGGGCAGGGACGGGGGCTTACCCGGCCCGAGACCCCACGCACCATCTCGGCACGGAGCCATCCCATGGCTCGATCTCGACCTGCCGGAATGCCTCAACAAAAAGTGGTCGCCATGACGACCCTTCCTATCCAGCCGCCCGCTCCGCCTAGTGGAGCCCGGACGCGGCCGTTCAAAGCGAGGCCCGGCACGCACCGAGGGCCCGCTTCGGCTAAAAGTCGACCTAACCTCTAACCTGGTTACCGTCGATGCTTCACCTGGATTCTTACACGCATACGCTACCCCTTTCGTGCTCATACATCCAGCCGTCTCCATGCTCCTCGTACCTTTCCTTACACACCCAGGTACTCTCATTCCACTCACAGACTTGGTCACACACCTGACCACCGAACACCTTGGCACACATTCGTCACTCGCACACCTCACCAATACACCTCTTCGCGCCCCCTCCTCGGTCACCTCCTCTGTGACAATCACAGGTGTGCTCTCACTCGCACACCCAACCACGTGCCTTACTACCAATTCCAGCGTGCATTCCCACTCACGCTCTACCATTCCAGGTGTGCATCCTTCCATCCCAGGTGTACATCCTCGCTCACCTGTCACAACCAACTCACTCTCCTTGTCACTCTCACTACTCTCACCTCCATTCTTGACAGCGCACTCACCCTTACTCTTGACAGCGCACTCTTTCCTCATGCACCTGTCCGTCACACACCTTTCTCGCGCACACTCTCCCGTTACACCCTCTGTAACACTCACCACAGGTGTGCATTCTTCCTTGCCTTTGACAGCGCACTCTTTCCCCATGCACCTGTCCGTCACACACCTTTCTCGCGCACACTCTCCCGTCACACCCTCTGTAACACTTACCACACCACGCTTCCATGTGCTCCCTCGCACACGCGCTACGACCGACTCACTCTCGCCAGCACCCTCACTCATTGGCACGCACTTTTTCCTCACACACCCCAGAGTCGGACTTTCTCGCACACCTCCTTTTTCGCACACCAGACCTGTCGCACACTTCACCAACGGCCTCTCACGAACACCCGGGTCTATCTCGACCCCCAAGCTTCTTAAATCCCCTGGCGCATCATACGCACGACCATATTGGTCACCACTTACACCGGGTCCTCTTCCTCTTCGCTTCTCCTCCATCACCTGCGAATCCCTCATCCGGTTAATGAGCACATCATCACGATCCAGACACAGACTTTGGACCAATTCTTTTATCTCCTCTTTTATCTCTTTCTTATCCTCTCTCCGTCGCTTCTTAATTTCGCTCACCCCTTCTTCCACTTCTTCTAATTTCTGCTTCACCTCTTTTATTCCCCGGTACGTCTCCTCAAGCTCGTCCTCCAAGGCTACCTTGACCGTTTCCATGTGCGTCCTCACCTGCCGGTCCTTCGTCTCCATTACCTCTATCACCTCGTCCAGCCTCGTTGTCAGTCCCTCACGTACCATCTGACATTCCCTCTTCGTCGCTACCAAGTCATCTTTTAGTTCTTTCTGTGTCGCTTTTAAACCTCCTAATACCGCAGTGTTCCTTTGAACCTGCTCCACTAACTCCGTCTGTCCCACCGTCAGCTGCTCCACCTCCTGCGTCAGGTCCTCTATGCCCCCTTGTAACTTTACAGTCCCCTTTCTCACCTCCTTCTCCATGTGCTCCTTACAGTGCCTCACCTCCTCGCGCACTCCTCCGACCTCCTCACTCACACCTCTTCTGATCTCCTCTCCCATCACTTGCATCTCCTGCCCAGATGCCACCCTCATCTGCTCCATTTCCTCCCTGTGAGCATCCAGTTTGGTTTCTACCCCCATTCTGACCCCCTCTATCTGCTGCCCCATTTGTTTAACTTCCCTTTCCGCTTGGTCCCTCATGTCCCTCAATTTGCCTTCCATCCTGTTTTCTAACCCCTCTAACCCCTTTTGCATCCCTTCCATTTGATTCTCTTGAGCGGCCATTCTGTTTTCTACCCCCATTAACCCATTTCTCACCTCTTTTATCCCGTTGTCTAACCCCTCAAAATTATTGTCTAACTTCCCAAATTTCTTGTCTAACTCCTTAAAATTATTGTCTAACCCCTCACTGGTACCCCTCGCTTCGTCCCTCATTACCCCCATTTGGTTTCCCATTACCCCCAATTGCTCACTCTGCAGTTTGAGGGACGCCTGCATTTGCGCCATAAATTGCTCCATGAGGGCCTGCATGTCAATCGGCTGCATGTTAAAGCCCGTTGATACAGCGGGCTCGGCTACCGCGCGCTCTTGCGAGGCGCCATTTTGCGCGCCCGCAACGTCGGGCGCAACGACGCTATTTTGTGCGTCTGCTACCCTCACTGCTTCGCTCTCCTCATGTCCCTCAATTTGGTCCTGGATCGACCCTGCCTCACTCTCCTCTACCGGACCCCAGCCGACTTGGTCTGCCATAGCGCGACTTTCAAAATTCGGGTTTTTATATTTTGTAAAACACAATCAAATTTCGCCGTTATAATTTCGAGCGCGTAAAACGCGCTCCGGATCGAATCTCACTCCTCGACACCAATTGTTACCCTAATGGTACAATTGGTGTTCCAAAATTTGGGCTAAATGAATTTAGTCCCAGGTCCGAATCCGACACTCCTGACACCAATTGTTACGGACACGACTTTGATGTTATGGTGGGCCGAGCGGAATGGCCGCCGTGTTCGCACAAGTTACCCGATTATACTCGAACCTTGGCCGAGTCGCGCTACGCTAAATCAATTGAGGAAAGGACACAACGGCTGGGTTTAAAATGACACGACACCAGGGGTACGGTTCTCAAGACCTCCGGAGGAGGTTATAATATTGCGGAAGGTTAGATTACAAAAACAAGAGAGACAGCATAGAAAGGTGGGCACTTAAACACGGTCTTATCTTAGCCCCGACAGACGACAGATAAACGGGACAAGACTGACTCACACGGGGATTGATGGCAAGGAAAGGCGGGTAGTCGATGGCTCAAGGTGCACTCTTGGCTCAGGGACAGAATCGACCCGGTCCGGTCCAAAGATGCGGGGAGGTCGCTCAGCGCTCGGAGGTCGCGACTTGTCTTTCCAAGCTGGGGGCGCATCTCTCGTCACGTCCGGTAAGTCGCTGCGTATATCCGGCGGGGAGTGACACGCCCTCGGCTCGTTAGCTCCGCCCCAGATGGAATCGGTCCGCCCTTCTTATTGGGTGCAGGGGGTTACCGGGCTCCGCCCTTGACGAGGAGCTGACAGCCAGCCCCTTCGTGGTAACCCCGTGGAGCGCATGGGCAATGGCGGCTAACCAAGCCGGAGTGAGGACGCACACTCCCCGCGCCGCGCCGCGCCGCCCCCCTCTGTTGTTGTAGTTGTTGTTGTTGTTGTTGTTGTTGTTGTTATTGTTCCATGAGGAAGAGATGCGGGGAGGTATTGGGAGGTCCTAAACTCACTACTGGTGCCATACAATCACATTCTGGTGCAACGAAGAGTCAGAATTAATGGAAACGAGTCCTTAACTGACATAGACTAAGAATAACTAGCAAGATGTCCGAAAGTTGTCTACGTGAGATGCGGTGGACCTGGGCACGACATTTAATGGGGGAAGAAGGGGAAGGTCGGTTCTACAGAGTGTTGTTTACAGACAATGGGACTAGGGAATGGGGGATTGGGGATAGTTGGGGAATATTGGGGAAATAGGGGAATATTTACAAGCGGATATGGAGGCCAAATCCCATATCCGCAACAATATATTGGTTGTACAATTGATTAATATAGTTATTGTACTGTTATTCTTGTGTGACCTTATACAATACTTGTTTGTTGGTAACAATTGGTGTGGTTTCACCACTGATCTTTGACATACAGAATAACACATCTTTCTGCCGGGACCCCTCTCGAGGCTCCGAGGTACACCGTGACCGGTGTTTGGGGAGGAGCACGTAACAATGGCTAGAGAAAATGGTTGATCTTGGCAACAGATGTGAAAAAAAAAAAAAATGTTACAGATATATAGTGGGGCAACTTAGCATAACAATTGTGCATTTTGTGAGGAAAGCACCAAATTTGGCACACGAGTAGACTATCGTATTATGAAAAGATCTGGATATTGGGCCATCTCAGATTCAGAGATTTGATTTTTGCAAGATTTCGATTCGATTGGGATCGAAGAGAACACCTTCTTCGTCTTCTGTACAGTGAAGTTGCCAGCCCTGAATTCTCTGGCTACATCTGCGTGCTTCATTGGGAGTGCAACCATGTCCCTCAGGTGAACAGGGGCCCACCTGGCATAGTGTGTGTGGTCTAAGGCATGGAACCATGGGACCAGTTCCGTCAGGGCATCAAGGTACATCGTGAATGAAGCCTGCCGCAGAGAACGCACGTAGACCAGTACCAACATCTCTAGTTCCAGCACAGTTGCCCAGTACTGAAAGTTGGGAATGTCTTCTCCTCTCTGGTGACACCAGTCTTCGAACTCAGGCAGGTCTTCTGCATCATCAGCATATGTCATACAGTGGCGTTCATACGCACGGTGTTGCAGGATGTGCAGTGCCGCTGCAGTGATTTGATGAGCTCTTCTTGTGCGGGTGACGTGGGCAGCTCGCAGGAAGGAGTCGGCCGTCCCTGGCGTTGCAATCTCAGCTTGCAAATCTGCAAAATCTGCAAATCTTGCAAAAATCAAATCTCTGAATCTGAGATGGCCCAATATCCAGATCTTTTCATAATATGATAGTCTTTCATAATATGTGGCCAAATTTGGTGCTTTCCTCACAAAATGCACAATTGTTATGCTATATTTAGCTTAGCTGCCAGACTAATAATAAAAATACTGTGAAAGAAAAATTGTTAAGGATGGGAAAAATGAGGCCTATTATAAACAAACATTCAGGTTGATAAATTGAGGCCTATTATTATTATTATTATTTCTTTGTTTTATTTGTATAAAATAAAGGAAAAAGGGGGAGTAATGATGATTTCAAGGAATTATGTGCTGAAAGTAATGTGAATCATATACAGATGGTTTTTTGTTGGGAAATTGATACAAAGGAAATCTGTGATAATTATGATAAGAATACATAAATGGTTAATTTTGGATTTTTTGCTTTGATTTGTTTTGAAATTTTTTTTTTGCTGATGCTTGGTTGAGCACCTGTGAATTACATGATATTTTTTGGAAGTAAAATATGAAAGTAAGGTTGATAAAAGAAGACGAATTATTTAAAAGTCACAGTGATGATTGATTTCCTTCTCACCTTGTGGTGAGAGGACCACATGATTATGCAAATGTTGATTGAATACATGATGAGATTTGAGATTCTGGGTGATAGAATTTTGGGTATTTTGTTTTGTGAGAAAAAGAGAAAAACAATTTTGAAGATTTATTGAATACATTCATATGTACTTTGGTTATGCTCGAAACAGGTTCACCCCTGATTTAATATGTTTTGTTCGGGTGTTACACATGAAATATAATCTTTCAAATGTTCGAGGAGAACCTGTGAACCAATGTAAATTGTTATAAGGTAGGACATAATCGGGATATTGATCACATTGTCAGTTATAATGCGTTAATTCCATGTTTTAAAATGCTTCTGCTTGATCCAGTGTCGAAAACAAGCTAATCAAAAAAAAAAAGAGGCTTTTGGAGGAGTTGCTGGAGGTTATGATCAATGAATTTGGCTGGCTCAGGATGAAATTATAATGGCATACACCTCCGAAACATGGAAAGACACCTTCCTTTTGGAAAATTGAAAATTGTGGTTCACCTACCCTCGCAGGAGTTTCAAGACGATCATTTGCCTGAACCACATTGTTATATGTGGGCTGAAAGCGACCATCTGCTTCAGTACACACCTGTTTTTGGAGCTCACATCAACTGCCAAAGTTTGTTCTTCCATTGGCATGGCAAACTCCTGATGTTCCAACATGACATCACGACTCTGCTGATTGCCAAAGGAGGGTGAGTCCTGGATGGGACTGCTGGACACTGGGCCTTCATGGCTCTGCTGGCTGTTTCTGGTGTCCATCATGGATCAATTGGACATCATGATCCTGGAACCTTCATCGATGCACCTCCAGCTTTGGTCCTTACCTCACACAATTCTGCTGATTGAGCGGGATTTGTGCAGCTCCTCACACTCTCTGCTTGAGAGGACAGGTCAGATGAAACTGGACGACAGCCTTGGTGAAGACCTGCTAATGCTTGTTGTAAGAATGGCAATGATGCTGCTTGCTGTGCAGGGTTGTTTTGTGATCTTGCCCATCTACAACCATATTGGTGATTCAACGTGCAATGGCTTGTATGCTGCTGAAACATGGCAGATTGTGCATTGCAAGCACAGAGAAGATTGTGACCTGTAAGGGTCACTCTTTGATGACAGGAGCACAGAGTTCCAGCATTCATCCTGCTGCAGAGAATCACACATGAATAATTGCCAAATGTTAAAGGAAGTGGATTACTTGAATGAAAGAGCTCCGCAACAGACTCAACTGTCAATGACGGAGGGATTCAACATGCAAGACGATGCCTAATAACAAACAAAGTTGTCCATCAAGATGGTGTATGCATGCCATAGGTCATTTATGTACAGTCACGTGAAAAAGTAAGTGCACCCCATGTAAAGTTTTGACTTTTTCAACATATTTCAACATACAGCTATTTGATCTTCATTTCAGCAATATTGATGGATAAAGGTGATATAATATAACAAATATCATGAAACATTTACATTTTGTAGTTGTTACGTGCTCCTCCCCGACCCCCTGGTTGCGGTGTACCTCCGAGCCCCGAGAGGAGTCACAGCAGAAAAATGTGTTATTCCGTATGTCAAAGATCAATGGTGAAGCCACACCAATCGTTACCCACAAACAAATATTGTATTAAGATCACACAAGAATAACAGTACAACAATAATAGTAATCAAAAGTACAATCAATATATCCTATGAGGGTACCATCAGTTTCGTAATATATAACTCACTGTGCTCCAAGTGAGTGAAACCAGAACATTCCCAATGTCTCTCTCCTGGCCTCAAACCCAAGTTGATTCCGGTTTCAAGCCGAATTCGATTCGCTCCAGCGATCGCCAGAACGATGTCCAGTCGAGACCAGAATCCCGTGCGGATGGCAAGTACAGTCACACAGCCCAAAGCTGCACAAAGGCGCCCTCAAGGCGACTGGGAAATCACACCCCCGGGTATGGACTTTCACGGCTCAAAGTCGGCGAACCGCAAATTAATCTTCAAAAGCCACGGTGCACACACGCACACCAGATACATCTGAAAGCGGTGAAAATGGCTGACGAAGCAAAGAAACCTTGCGAAGCGCGCGAGTCAAAATGGCCGACGGCCCGTTCTTGAGAAGTAACGGCCCGGCGATAATTCTCCTCGGAATCCACCGCCAAAAACCTGACACGCAGGTTGATCGGTCTCAGCGATGACAACTCTGTCGCAGGAATCCCTTTCCCGGAAACCCGAAAGTTCGCTCGTGACTCCCGTTCGACAACGTTCGCTTCCGAACTCGGAGCAACTCGGCTTTCTTGTCCGACTCCACTTGCTCCGCCCTCTTTTTTTTCTTCTTCCTCTTCGTCGTCCGGTTCCCGATCCGGTTTCCTGTTTCTTTTTAACACTAACTTTTTCACCTTTTGAAAACAGAAATATCTATTTCCTTTAAATGACAACAATAATAATACATGGAATCAGAAATGTTTACAGTGGATGAAAACCACCACAACGGAAGTGACGAATCCGTAACAATAGTCTTGTATGATTTAAATAAACATAAATGCAAATTTCGATGTGGAAAAAGTAATTACACCCCCACATTTATCACTACTTCAAACACCTAAAATTAGAATCAGGTTGCACCAGCTCAGGTGCAAATGATTAGAACATCGTTGGAGAGGATCTTGGAGGAACCTGTCTTATTTAAACCTCAGACATTAGTTTGGTTTGCTCTTTGTTGTTTAAGTATGTGGCGTCACCATGCCTAGATCAAAAGAGCTCTCTGAGGCCTTCAGAAAGAAGGTTGTAGATGCCTACGAGTCTGGGAAGGGATTTAAAAAGATCTCCAAACAATTTGAAATCGATCCTTTGACTGTCTGGAAGATCATGTACAAGTGGATAAGATTCCAAACAACTGCCAAATTGTTCAGGCCAGGCCACCCCAGCAAGTTCAGCCCGAGAGCAGACCGCAAGATGCTGAAAGAAGTCTCTAAGAACCCCAGAATGTCATCACGGGACCTACAGGTAGCTCTTGCCACTGTTGATGTCAAAGTGCACGAGTCTACCATTAGAAAGAGGCTGCACAAATTTGATCTACATGGGAGGTGTGCCAGGAGGAAACCTTTGCTGTCCAGAAAGAACATCAGGGCAAGAATAAAGTTTGCCAATGAACACCTAGGCAAAGACCAGCACTTCTGGAACAATATGCTCTGAACAGATGAGTCAAAGGTGGAGCTATTTGGCCACAGTACCAGAAGACATGTTTGGCGAAAACCAAAGACAGCATTTGACCACAAGATCCTGATACCAACTGTAAAGCATGGTGGTGGAAATATTATGGTTTGGGGCAGCTTTGCTGCATCAGGGCCTGGGCAGCTCACCATCATATAATCCACTATGAATTCTTCTTTGTACCAGAGTGTGCTTGAGGATAATGTGAGGTCATCTGTCGTAAAGTTGAAGCTCAACCGAAGGTGGACCTTGCAACATGACAATGACCCTAAACATACCAGTAAATCCACCAAGGAATGGCTGAAAAGAAAGAAATGGAGGGTTCTGGAACGGCCAAGTCAAAGCCCGGATCTAAATCCCATCGAGATGTTGTGGGGGGATTTGAAACGAGCTGTGCATACAAGAAACCCCTCAAACATCGCACAGCTGAAAGAATTCTGCATGGAGAAGTGGGTAAAAATTTCTCCCAGTCATTCAGAGACTGGTAGACAGTTAATAAGAAACGCCTACTTGAGGTTGTTTCTGCCAAAGGGGGCAATACCACCTATTAGAGCCAAGGGTGTACTTACTTTTTCCACATGCAAAATTTGCATTTATGTTTATTTAAATTATACAATGGACTACCAATTGTAAATGTTTCATGATATTTGTTATATTATATCACCTTTATCTATCAATATTGTTGAAATGAAGATCAAATAGCTGTATGTTGAAATATGTTGAAAACGTCAAAACTTTACATGGGGTGTACTTACTTTTTCACGTGACTGTAAATGTAAATCAAGTGGATTTCCCTGAGCCTCGACCTTGCCATTGCAAACACGTAAACTTAATGAATACATATATTAATCAGTGTTAACTGTATTCTCGGAAAATATAACAATTCTTTCGGCTCGGCTTTTGGCTCGGTTAGAGGCAGGCATTCAGCTTGAACTATGATGCTATCTAGTTTATAACTGCGCAGCAAAGTCAGCTCGATTAGAGAATAGGAGGATATCGTCCCTTGTTAGTCTGACATTGTATAAATAGTATACTTTTTATACGATACGAGTTATACGATACCTATATACACATATATATTAAAAATATTTAAAATATAGAACTTGTAACAATGATGTATGACACTCACTGATTCGAACTTTTACAACCCTGTTTTTCTGCAGCAGGGAGATTGAGAAACAAAGCAGATTTCTTCAGGCATGCTACAGCATGTTTTATCTCAAGGAGCAGTAGGCTCTGTTTATTTTGTAAGATACATGGTGACCCAAAAAAACCTCCCACATTTCGAAAGGCTGTAGCACTGGTAGTGCAGCGGCATAGCAAAAATTTAAGAAGAATTGTGCATTTTGTGATGGAAGCACCAAATTTGGCACAATGATAGAATGTTATATTTAGAACATTTTCAGATATGGAACCACTTTGAAATTCACCCAAGGTCGCCGCCATATTGGATTTCAAAATGGCGGCTTTAAAAATCTGTAACCCTTAGGGGGGGTGGCGGAAACAAATCCTACAGGCACAATTATTGCCCCATTCACCCTATATCTTTTCTAACATCAGTAGACACATTACAGCGGCGATTCTGAGCTCAAGGGAACATCTAGGGGTCTGGGGAGTGAAAAATTTGAAAATTTCGGCCAAAAATACCCCTAAAAGAGGTCATTTGGTGTCAAATTTCAGTGGGGGTCGTGTATTGTCCTGTAGATAAAACATGCTGGTCCGTTGATTAACCCCTAATTAAACGACTTTTTTGTTTGTTTGCTCCATCCAGGTTTCAATCATGTCGAAGCAGTTCAAGTTAGTTCATGTTACCAAGCATGTAACTTCAACGCCAAAGACGCCACTGGACTGGGAACTCTGTGTTCTGTGTCAAGTTGATATAGGAGAGTCCCTACAGTGTCCTGCTGTCACGAAAAGAACTGATGCAGGTGCTGGATACAAGACACTTGAAGACAATCTATCAGCATTCAATAAACTAGGCAAGCTGCCACAAGACGTGGACTTGCAACGACTGGATGAAGGCCAAGGGATAGCTGCCACTCTAGCTGCCCACCAAGCCAAGTGGCACAAGTCATGCAGGGTGAAATATAACACTACCAAGCTACAGCGGGTACAGAAGAGAAGTCATTCAGAGGGAAGCCCTATCCCCAGTACAATCACAGATAAGTACAAGCTTACTAGGTCTCAGGCAGCTTGTGTTGATAGCATATGCGACAATTTGTGCTTCTTCTGCCAGCAAGAGCTTGGTTTGGAGTTTCATCAAGCAGCGACATTGGAACTAGATAAACACGTTCGCAAGGCTGCAGAGTTTCTTCAGGATACCACTTTGTTAGCCCAACTGAGTGCTGGGGACATGGTCGCAAGAGAGGCCAAGTACCATAAGAAATGTTTGACATCCCTATACAACCGCGTGAGGGCAGCAAAAAAGCTTGCTGAGCAAAGCCAGAGCACGGTAGATGTCATTTCAGCAATAGTCCTTGCTGAACTGGTAACGTACATAGAGGAAACTGCTAAAGAAGAAGACACTGCTCCTGTATTCAAGATGGCAGACCTCACCAAGCTCTACACAATGAGAATGGAACAGTTCGGAGTTGTGCTGGAAACACGAGTCCATACAACCAGACTCAAGGAGCGTATCCTGGCACACTTCCCTGATCGGCAGGAGCACAGGCAGGGAAGAGATGTCCTGCTGGTGTTTCAGGAAGACATTGGCAGTGCATTAGCCAAGGCATGTCAACATGATATTGACAGTGATGTTGTGCACCTGGCACGAGCTGCAGGGATTATAAGGAAGGATATGTTCCAGTCATCTCAGCCTTTCAATGGGTCCTTCTCAAACAAATGTCAAGAAGAGTCTGTGCCACAACTGCTGCTGACAATGGTCTCCATGATTTTAGAGGGCGCAGGCATCAAAGATCAGGCATGTCAGTCATCGGCATCGGCGTCTGTGACAATAGCTCAACTTCTCAAATACAACAGTGTGAAGCATGAGAGGAGAGGTGCAGGCACAGACTGTGAAGGATGCATGTGACAGTGGTGACACACAGAATCCAGGAAACATTTCTTGGGCTGCACATCACGCAGAGAACCAATCGGCCAAGGATACTAGTATCACAGTCACACCCACTGCCTTGCTTCCCCTCTTCCATGACCAAGCCCACTCAGTGGCAATGATCCGCCATGCCATGGATGTCGTGAAAGCAGCGATCAATGAGCTAAACCCTGGACAGATACCCGTCGTCACACTGGACCAACCACTTTATGCGATCGCCAAGCAGGTGCAATGGAACTGGCCAGACACACATGGTGAAGATCTCTTTGTGGTCATGCTGGGTGGTCTACACACAGAGATGGCAGCTTTGAAGACAGCAGGAGACTGGCTGCAAGACAGCGGTTGGACACAGGCATTGGTTCAGGCAGAGATAGCAACAGCTGGCACAGCAGACTCCTTCTTGCGTGCAGCTCACGTCAGCCGTACAAGACGCGCCCACCAAGTAACTGTTGCTGCCCTACACATACTGCAGCATCGTGCATATGACATGTGTGAGAGTGTGTGTACAATCTTCTGTGGTTTCAGTACATATTATACAATGTATTATTGATTTATGCTGTTGTAGAGTAAATTCTTACCCACATATGTGTATTCTTTTCATATAATTTAATTTTGATTATATAATCCCGATTTGTATTATCTATTCGGAAGAATATTTTGTATTGTATATATAATCTTTAGCTGTCCACGGTACACTCCCTCAAATTGTTAAGAAAGGCCTATTGGCCATAGTGTTCTTGAATTGCTTTTTTCTTTCCTGGCATCTTGGGGGAGTGTACACGAACAGGCTACTGTTATATGTGCAATGTCATATTGTATGATTTCATGTGTTTGATGCCAAGTAAATAACAATAATAATAATAATAATTGCCCTGTATTTATGTACTTGAAATAATGTACTGAAATAAATTAATAAATGTTATGCAGATTCATGTCAGGTTTTATTCGTGACCACCTACACCAAAGGAATTCACATTTAATTTACATCACGGTATTGTTCATGCTTACACCAACAGGTCATTGCTGTACCACCATGTGCAGACACAGCCGCTTTGGCCCCGTGCAATCACGAGGAAGCAGACACGCGCATGATGCTCCACGCAGCAGCTGCTATGAAATCTGGACACCGCAGAGTACTCATCCGCACCGTGGACACAGATGTGGTGGTTCTCGCTGTGTGGATGGCCCAGGAGCTTAATGAGGTAGTGGACGAACTCTGGTTAGCGTTTGGAACCGGAAAGAACTTCTGCTACATAGCAGCACACGAGCTGTCTGCTACCCTGGGACCAGACAAAGCCAAGGCACTGCCAATCTTCCATGCAATCACAGGGTGTGATACCGTCTCGAGCTTTGCAGGTCGTGGCAAGAAAACAGCATGGGCAGTATGGGAAACTTTTCCAGAAGTGACCAATGCATTCCTGGACCTGGCATCTGCACCAAGTGAGATCTCTGAGGATACACTGGCAACCCTGGAGAGATACGTAGTGCTTCTGTACGACCGCACATGCACATGTTCTAAGGTGAATCTGGCAAGAAAGAAACTCTTTGCAAAGAAATCTCGATCCATTGAAGCAATACCTCCAACACAGGCCGCCCTAGTACAACACGTGAAGAGAGCAACTTACCAGGGTGGACATTGTTGGGGACAGTCTCTTGTCCCACACTGCTATCTCCCATCACCATGCGACTGGGGGTGGGTGGACAATGACGGACAGTTCGATCCTCTGTGGACAACACTACCAGAAGCTGCCAAATCCTGCTATGAACTCATCTGTTGTGGGTGCGAAAAAGGTTGCAGTGGGAGATGCAAGTGCAAGAAAGCGGCTCTGAAATGCACAGCACTGTGTGCCTGTGATGGTGACTGCTCACATTGAGTTGGAACTGTGACACTTGGCATGACTTGATGCAATACGCTCGCTAGTTCTCTTGCTGAACGTGTGTATACAATGTACGTAATATGGGATTATCAGTTGCTTATGTGCATTAAAACATATTTCAATACAACCATTCAATTCATTGACCTCAGAAATGTACATCTAGACACCAGAATCAAGTATCTAGCTGGCATAGAACCAGAGATATCGGTCAGCAGATTTTCGGAAGCCGCCATCTTGGAATCCAATATGGCGTCAGTAAATCAATTTCCGCCATCTTGAAATCCAATATGGCGTCAGTAAATCAACTTCTAAGTAGAACCATTCAATTCCTTGACCTCAAGTTTGTACATCCAGACACTAAAATCAAGGCTGTAGCTGGTATAGAACCAGAAATATTTGTAATTAAAGATTTTTAAGCCGCCATTTTGAAATCCAATATGGCGGCCACATTGGGGTGAATTCCAAAGTGGTTCCATATCTGAAAATGTTCTCCATATAATATTCTATCATTCTGCCAAATTTGGTGCTTCCATCACAAAATGCACAATTGGTTTGCTATGCCGCTGCACTATGGCAGTAGTGAGGCGGGAGGGACGGGGCTAAGGTCTGTTGGTAGCCCAACCCCAACCGTCCTCAGTCGCCAACATGGCGTGGTCGGGAGCACACCGTGCGTTCGCTGTCGAAGCGTTCTTCACAAACAACCGTTCCGTGATCGCCGTGCAGAGGGCCTTTCGAAGCCGTTTCAGTATTCCACGGAACCAAAACGTTCCAGATCGGAAAACCATCTTGCAGTGGGTTGAGAATTTCAGGGCAACAGGCTCAGCTTGGTCGACCTAGGAGCCTGGTCGACCTAGGAGCACCTGGCTCCTAGGTCGACCTAGGAGAAATCACCTGGTCGACCTGGTCGGAGAAATCACCTTTAAAAAAGAAAATCACCTGGTCGACCTAGGAGCGCTCGTACGCCTGAGAATATTGAAGCATTGAGGCGATCTGTTGTGCAGTCTCCGAGACGTTCTGCATGGAAGCATGCTTTAGCTGAAGGGATATCCCGGTAAACTGCAAGGAGAATCTTACACAAAGACCTCCACTTCCATCCATACAAAATGACGGTTGTGCAAGAACTCAATACGAGAGACTGGATAAGCCGCAGGGAGTTATGCGAGAACATTTTGCAACGTGTTCCGGAAGATACTGTTCTCTTGTGCAGTGATGAAGCTCATTTTCATTTGAGTGGCTCTGTAAACAAACAAAATTCTCGCTATTGCTCTGAAGACAACCCTCGCATGCTACACGAAAGACTGTTGCACTCCGATCGAGTGACTGTGTGGTGCGCTGTTGCCGATGTTGGCATTGTGGGTCCTTATTTCTTTGAAGAGGGTGGTGTAACTGTTACCGTAACTTCTGACCGTTACATTGATATGCTCGAAAACTTTCTAAGGCCACAACTCGAACACCTTGAGCTTGAAGAACTCGATGTGTGGTTTCAGCAAGATGGAGCTACGGCACACACAGCTCAAAGATCATTGCAAGTGTTTTTTTTTTGTTTTTTTTGTATACTGAATCGGGGCTCGTGAAAGAGCTAACATTTATTTCACAAACAAATCAACCAGACAAACAAAATATATAAAAAGAGGGAGCGGAAGACAAGATGGGGAGAGAAGGGGAAGCACACAAACACAACATTTGAGAGCAGGGAGAAGTGTGGGAGGGAGAGGACTTGGGGGGAGGAAGCGTGGGAAGGGGGAGTGGGGGGGGGGGGGGGGAGAGAGGTATAAAACACAAGGAGACCAAGGACTTCCAGGACAGAAGTTGGTATTTCAAAAAAGTGTAGGATTTGGGGTGAAATTAGCGGGGGTAGAAAAGATCAAAGTTTTGGATGGGGGAAGATAAGAGATGGTGGTGAACAGCTGTTTTAAAGACCTGGAGGGTGGAGTGGGATTGAAGAGAGTGAGGGAGTTTGTTCCAGAGGCGGGAGAAAAGAGGAATGAAGGAGTGAAGGTGAGCAGAAAGTCTTGATTTTGGCAGTTTAACCATAAGAGGGTTGCAGGCAAATTTTGTGCGACCTGTAGGAATATTTGGGGGACAGAGCCCAGAGAGAGCTGGGGGGGCAAGGGCAGAGAGGAGTCGGTAGAAGACGGAAAGACCACCAACCTGCCTGCGGTGAGTGAGTGAAAGGCCCTTGGAGTTAGCTTCATCGCGGGAGATTCCAAGTGCTGAGGGAAATGTTTCCGGATGGGGTGATCTCGTTGCGTGGTGATGTTGGGTGGCCGGCCCGTTCCCCTGACCTCGACCCTTGTGCTTTTTTTCTGTGGGGCTACCTTAAATCACGAGTGTATACTCATCGACCCCAAACTCTTGAAGCCCTTAAGGTTGCTATTCAGCAGGAGATAGCCGCTGTTCCACCCGACATGACCCGTCGAGTAGGGTGCACACGGTGCCCCCATATGAGCATATTGCCCTGTCCCTGTTTTTATTTTGTTCCAATCATTAAAATAATAGTCCTAGTCAATTATCATGAAAATTGGACTCTATTTATGTGTCCCACCATTCACTTGAATATTTCCACAAAAATGGCCATAAGCCGCCATTATAACAATATTATGGTAAATAGGCTGTCTTTAATTCCAGCACTAGTATCATTATTTGTTGTTGTTTTTTCTTGAGAGTTCAATGTGAATTGATTTACCTGTGTAAAGTTGTAAATAGAAATGCCAGGGATGAAATGTCCAGACAGTTGCCATGGAAACTGCTGCTAGATTTGGGCTATTTTTAGACATGCACAGTCTAGACATTGTCTAGACATAACAATGCAGTCACAATATGAGCTGATTGACTGATCTGCTCTGTAGCAAGTATATGCATTATGCAGGAACTGATCCTGATGTAGCTGACATGTTTGCCTTTGGCCTGTCATGACACAGATGATATTACCCAGTTGTAGATATTGACACACATTTGTGATACGTTTGTGTGCGCTGCCAGAATTACTAGCAGAGAGGAAATATTATGGAGGAGGATAAATCATCACAAGATGCTGGTGTTCTTGATATCTGCTCAACTGATGAACTCCAGCATGAATCTACACCAGGCTTGCCAGCAACTGCAACAGGATCTAGTAGAATGAAAACAAGAAACTCTTCTGAGATATTTGCACTAGTTCAATCGATCACGGACGTTGATTCAGAAATAACTGGATCTCGCTTGCCTACAGCACTACAGGTCCTTCGGTGTCTGATATTCCATATACAGGATGGATATTCTACCAACAAAACCAAGTGGGATTGTTCCAAGCTGGTGCTTGCAAAGATTCAGCCTTTTTATGAGAAAGCAAACGTGCCTTTGATATGTGATCGCAAAGCATGTGAAAAGATCTTGTAGCTGCACGATGAGAACTCCAAACTAAGACAAATCCCCAAAAGTCGCCGTGACATGCCAACTGTTTTGAGCAAAGTCTATGAACATGAGCAGGATCTTTCCAAAACATTCCCACTCTGGCCGCTTGATGCTGAAGAGAAAATGAAAACTCCTGAGGACATCAAATTCCTGCAGTCCATAAAGACAGATCGTATTGCTAGCTTTGGAGGTTTTGACGCTTCCCTCGCGAAACAGAAACAGAGATCAGAACAACGCAAGCTTCTGGACAGACGAAGGCAAGAAAAGGCAGAAGCTGAGATGGCGGAGTTAACTGCTACAGCAACATTTGAGAGCAGTTCTGATACTGATCTTGGTGACACCGAGGATGGAGTGGATCTCTTGCCAGGAACCTCTATGGATACACATCCGAGAAGAAAGCACAGACGAGTGGTACATTCTGGGACAGAGGCTTTCATACCTCATAACATCATGAAAACCCCCAAAATGGTTGCACTTGCTACCAGAATGAAGATGACTCCATCACAACAGGCTGCTTTCACTGAGGCATTCGTCCAGGAAGCTGGAGGGGATGTGTCCAAAGTATATACGTCGAGCCATGGCAGCCTTCAGAAATTGCCTCCAAGCGTGTATAGACAATGACGGCCACCATTTGGAGGATGTCATCTTTAAAACATGATGAATAAAAACTAGTGAATGAAGTTTCATGTGTGTAAATAATATCTTGATTATCTTTAACCATTTTTTTTTCATTTACCTTTGAAATGTGGGAGGGTTTTTGGGGTCATCCTGTAGTTAGCTCATGACTCAACATTTGTGGCTGGGTGAGTTGGAGATGAAGAAGGGAAAAGCTGATCCAAGAAATAGAAGAATCACGCAATGCTTGTTATCTCTTTGAACCTTATTTGACCTCCCCTCTTTCATCTCTGACCATAAATAGCCGTACAACAGAAGATCTGAGAGGCACTCGGTTCATTGCATGTTTGAATGTGTGTAGAATGTAGCGTGGTGATTTCATTTTATGTGTAACTTGAAATTGAAGTGTGTTCTGTAAATACCTTTGGTACCAGTGAATCGAGAACTCCCATGTGTCATTAAATCAACAGATTGTCTTCTGAAACGAGTTTGGACCTTAATTATATTGAGTCAATGAGTATCATTCAAGGCTAAATTAATTAAAATCCCTAACAGCTTCATCAAATAGTGTCTAATTAGCTTGTGCACAGCAAAATAACACATATATCACAATAAACCTTTTTGGTGCAAAAGCAATCTTGTTTGCCCAATAGAAGCAGTTTTGACACAAAATGCACGTTTTTTTTGTTGCAAGTTACTATTCTAGTGCAGAAACGTGTGTGCTTTATCAAATAATGTATATTTAGCTTGTGCACTGCAAAAGAACACATATTTCGCAGGAAACATTTTTCGTGCAAAAACAATCTTGTTTGCCCAATAGAAGCAGTCTTGACGGTTTTTTTGGTTTTCGTTTTTTTTTGGTTTTTTGTTCATTTTTTTTTTGTTACAAGTCACTTCTCGTGCAGAAACGTGTGTGCTTGTAATTAGCTTGTATGCTTGTAATTAGCTTGTATGTGTGCTTGTAAAATAGTGTGTAATTAGCTTGTATGCATCAAAATAACAGATTTCACAAGAAACCTTTGTCGTGCAAAAGCAATCTTTTTCGCCCAATCGAAGCAGTTTTGACAAAGTGCACGTTTTTTTGGTTGCAAGTCACTATTCTTGTGCAGAAACATGTGTGCTTCATCAAATAGTGTATATTTAGCTTGTACATAGCAAAATAACACATATTTCACAAGAAACCTTTTTCGTGCAAAAGCAATCTTGTTTGTCCAATAGAAGCAGTTTTGACACAAAAGTGCACCTTTTTTTGGTTGCAAGTCACTATTCTTGTGCAGAAACGTGTGTGCTTCATCAAATATTGTATATTTAGATTGTACACAGAAAAATAACACATTTCACAAGAAACCTTTTTCGTGCAAAAGCAATCTTGTTTGTCCAATAGAAGCAGTTTTGACACAAAAGTGCACGTTTTTTTTGTTGCAAGTAACTATTCAAGTGCAGAAACGTGTGTGCTTCATCAAATAGTGTGTATATAGTGTGTATATAGGATACAGCAAAATAATACACTGGCATTACTGGGTGAGTCCAATGGCGTCCAATTGGCGTCCAATGGTGAATGGTGTATGATTCCACCAACCTTTTTTGTGCAAAAGCAATCTTTTTTGCCCAATAGAAGCAGTTTTGAAACAAAAGTGCATGTTGTTTTTTGTTGTACGTCACTATGTTAGTGCATAAACATGTGTGCTTCATCAATAGTGCATAGTTAGTTTGTACACAGCAAAATAACACATTTCACTGGAACGGCACTCAATGGAGAGCATACCTCCGCCTTGTTGGCCATATCACTCAATGGTGAAGTATCCCAATTGATGCTACATGCCCTCCTCAGCCACTGGACTGGTTTCATCACCTGTTGGCAAGGCGTCTGCGGCTGCAACTGCGTTGACAGAAACGCACACCACCGAGGCTCTGAAGTATGTATTACATGCACTGTCAATAGCAGTCAACATATAAATGAAAAACAAGACCCAATCATCTCTCTCAACCTATAATTGCAGGGAATAACCAATTTACCCCCAGGTGGCTATGAATAAATGCTGATGAAAAAAAGTTCACAGGTGTAAATTTTACATTTTTGCATTTCCGCACAAAAACTCCACAGTGTTGTCCAGCTTACTCCACGAACGTAGGAACATTAAAAGTGTTGCCCGAAACTATCTTACACTCTCCGTGTCGGGATTGCTGGTCTTACTTTCTGTCTCAATCAAACTACAGCTACCGGGCTGGCTTCAATCTCTCTTTCTCGCAAACAACCACCATACACTTGTCATCATACACTTTCCTCCTCATTTTCACTCCTCATCTTTATCAATGCAGCTCGTTTATTTAAGGCCTGGCCTTGCTGTGGACTTTTTCTTTTTTTCAAGTGTCCAGTGTCTTCTGTAAGAAAGTATCACTTTGTGGAAATATCACCACTTTAAATTGCCCAACATAGGTGGGCCGATATTGGCACTCCGACCCTCCAGGCAATGTGATTTGGGCCAATGCTAGTGAACTATCATTCCCCTCTTCTTTTGAACTGCGCTCAGGTTGCACTAGGTGGCACACAAAACCCAGGTAAATTTTCTTCATGTCTTCTTACCATAGTCCTTTGGCGTGGCTTTTGTATACCTTGGAGAATGTATCATTTTGCCACAACACTCTCCCTTCCGCCATTCCACCCTTTCGGTCCTCTCATTACCTTTCATCTTCACATTCCCAACCTTAACATTGGATGGACAATCTTTGGGCATGGATGTGCAAAGAGCCATTATAAAATGTGTGTGGGAGATGTCTACATGGCTTATGGCATGAATAGTTTCTCTCCAAATGGGCACGATACGAGGCACATGAGATAGCAAACTATCGAATCTATAATCCCATCCATTAAGAGCTTTTTGTTTGGTTGAAATCCATCCGCATGACGTCACAACTATCCAATACATCAAGAGTGACATTTCCACAGAGCAGTAAGAGGGAACACCGAAAGGAATCGTTTGTAATGGTCACGTGGGTTTGTTTTCATCAAACCCATTGTACAAGAACAATGCTGTTTTGGAGTTTTCAAAATCAATAAGCAAAACTAAAAATATTGCAGTCCAGAATGTTCTGTATCAACCAGGGGATACTCCAATACTAGGCAGCCCTCATGGTGATACATCACACAATTTCAGACTTCATAATCAGCACAAAGGCAAAGTATAGTGACATGAAGACTGCAAAAAAGGCCTTTTGGTACAATTGATAAAGCTGGAGGACACCATGACAACAATGGGGAAAAACATGCACAGAGACCTCGACTGGCAAAAACAACAAGAACAAAAGTATAAATTGCAGAGGAGAATTGAAGAGAAAGTTTGATTATAATTAAAGAAACAAAAGACAGAAAGATGGAGTTCTTTGGGGGGTTTTTTTGTTGCAAGAATTGCTGCAAACTGCAGGAATATGGTTATTGCTTTGGCAGTGAAAGCTTTTTCCCAGCAATCCCAAGCATGTGGCTTGGATTTCCACAAAGTTTCCCAAATTCCAGGTGGATTATGAAGAAATTTTTTTGGTTTGGCTTTGCAGTGGCTGTGATTCAAATAGAAACTAGAACGCCACTCAGTAGAGCGCATACTCCCGCCGTGGGTCAAGTTGGAATAGTATGATTTCACAAAAGTTTGAGGGAGTAACTCAGTGACAACACAAGACAGACACTGCACATATATATATATATATATATATATATATATATATATATATATATATATATATATATATATATACAGTCGTCCCTCGCTATATCGCGGTTCACTTTTCGCGGCTTCGGTACATCATGCGGGTTTTTCTCGCTAGTATATGTAAAATTATATCGCGGATTTTTCGCTATATCGCGGGATTTTGCGGTATAAATGTATTTTTATATACTATTATTTTAAATATTTTTGTGGTAAAATAAGCATTTTCTAGCCTAAAAAATTTTTAAATGTAAAAAAATAAGAAAAATACAGTAATTAAAACATATTACAAGAAATAAAATACTGTACATAGTGTACAGTAGAAGGGTAGACAAAGAGAAAGAGTCGTGCGTATGGAAAACGCAGATGCGGCAGCTTCCACTTGCGCTAGTTACCCACGTAATGGTTAACTGTAATGCTCTTTCTGGCTGTGCAGTACATTCATCATCGTCATCACCTTCATCGTCATCAGTACTGCACAGCTAATTCATCATCATCTTCATCACGCAAGTTGTAGTATTGAAGAGCCGGGGCTCTTGCTTGATACGGACGAAATGACGGGCAAGACACAAACTCGTCCGAGAAGATATTTATTCTCAAAACCAACTCGGGAACACTGAAAAGCCCGTTTATCGGGCTGCATTATAAAGCACAACCAGAAACCGAAAGCCACGACTCTCAAGCGTGGCGTGCTTCGGTGGTCACGTGATCAACAGGTGTAGCTGATTATACCCGTACGCGCGGCACGCTTTGGTGGTCACGTGACCAGCCACTCTTGCGCCGCGGATCCCCGCCGGTGACGTCACCGGCTGGAGCAAGGAGAATCTGATGCTGGCCTTGCTTGGGGGACCTATGGGTCGCTACAGTATCTTCAATGGTGAGTACCCATTAGAATTTTATATGTTGTTAAAATTACGTATGTTTAAGAGTGTAAAAAGTGTTTAAGAGTATAGGAAGTGTTTATAAGAGTGTGGGAAAGGTTAATAAGAGTGTGGGGAGGGTCATAAAGCTTTAAAATATATATAAATAATAAAATAAAAATATGGTCGCTACTTCGCGGATTTTCGTCTATCGCGGGGGGTTCTGGAACGTAACCACCCGCGATAAACGAGGGATCACTGTATATCTATATTATAATAGCCGAAGATGATTCTGTCTGTTGGGTGTCTGTCCGGGGTGTGGCTTACTCGGTTTGCAGGGTAGCTCCACCCATTCTGGGAGTGGCTGCATATAATTATAAACAAATATCCACCATTTTATTAACTCGCATAGCTTTGAGGCCTGTTTTGTAGGCCCGTGGTGTCTTGCTCTCTCTCCCAGTTTTATTTCAAATCAAATTCGATATATCATTTCATTTTTCACAGTCGCTAACATAGTTTTAGACTCGGTTGAAAAAAAACGGGAAGAAAATCCGATGAAAGTTGCCGTTTATAGAACGAAATGAATTCTCAAACGCCTGTAACTTCAAGGTCATTGAGTCTCTCTCACGCCTTTATCTCCAATCTAACTCACCATATGATTTCATTTTTATCGATGGTTTCAGACTCGGTGTCAGCAATAATTGAGAACATTCCACACATGCGGGAAAATGCAGATATATTTTTTAAAATCGCGTCATGGTGTATCATACACCGCCCAACATGACATCGACGGCAACGTGTCAATATTGTTACGCAACTGTGATTAACACCACAGTTACGGATGACCAAATTGCGAGACTTTAACTCCCGAGGCGAAAACTCAATGGCGGACTCAAGTTCAACACCAACGCGCGGAATGGCGGGGCGCAGCGAAGGCTCCGCAACCTTATCTATTAAAATCAAACACCCAGGAAAACTGCGTTCAGATATTATGTACAAAAAGTAATATAAGGGTTTATTAGGAAAAGTAAAGCCAGTGAAAAAGCCCGCCGGTAAATCTAATAATTCTAATAAACCTAAATCGGGACGTCCCCACACGACTGACAGCAAACACAAACGAGGGAGATTAATCACGAAAATAACACGTCCCGTCGTTCAAAATATACGCGGAGATCGGGCTTATCTGTCTTTGTCGTCTTGTATTGTCGGTGTCCAGCACCGCTCCTTCCGGCCCGATCGCACACCACGAGGCCCCTCGCTCCAAGCACCACGCGTCCGACGCAGGCCAGCGGCTCCACTTGACCAGGGACAGGAAGGACTCCTTTCAACTCCACTCGACTCGACGCGGGAGTGCTGGCAGCCAAGTGCCAACGAACTGCCCAGTGCCAACTGGGTGTGCTCTCGTGTGTCTCCTGCGACTCCCTACAACCCGAACTGCACTCGAACTGCGACTGGAATGGCGTGTCCTCTCCAACTCTCCACCACCGCTCAACTCTCTGGTGCCTGCCTGCGTCTGCCAGTGCCTGCCACGAACTCAACTCAACTCGACTCGACGACGCGGGAGTGCTGGCAGCCAAGTGCCAACGAACTCAACTCAACTCCGTGTGACTTGCGACTCAACTCAACTCAACTCCTGAAATGGCGTCCGACCGTCGCCTATATTGGTGGCCGATGACGTCACATTGCGCACTCCTCAGCCAATCAAAGCCTCCCGCGACTCCTGACATCTCCCCCGTTACGCGACCCTGCGGTCCTGGCATAACACGTGCCGGCCAGGTTTTTAGGCCTTTGGAGGTGTACACGGTGGCGGCCAATCATGGCGGTGTTCTTGACCTGGTTTCCTGTCAATTTAATACGAAGTCCTTGTCAGGGAAAGGGGATTATTTAATGTTGCGCTAAGGACCTAACTAATGTTTATGTGGTTTGCAGTGCCATAAAGGACAAAGGTTTGATTACTAGGTGAGACTCACAGGGGCGTTACCTTTAACCCCTCACTATTTAACACTCGAATCTCCAGGTAGATCCACAATCATACATCTTACCCCGACAAACGCCTAAACATCAAGAACTTATTACATGTAGAGTCCCTGTCACGACAGCCGAATACCTACCTATTCAGATCTACCTAGCTCTAGATGTTGCATTACCAAATTCATAACACAGCCCCCCCCCCTGGAACCGTAGCTCCTGCAAGGTTCACCGCAGGGCTACCATTCCAGCCTTAACACTTACTGTCACACACTTAATTAACCTATGAAATAAATCAGGAAGGGCTGTGGGAAGTGAGTCGGACTACCTACCTACACTTCCTTAACATGCTGAACCCCTTAACCATCATGCAAGTATGTACATCTTCTTCGTTGTTCCTGTGGAGGGAGGAAACAACAACACACAACACTAACTTAACCACAAAACTTAACCATCTTTCCAAAACTCAAAACTCTAACCTTTGTACATACCCCGGTCTACAGACCGCGTCCCCCGGTGGATGCCACAAGACTCAACCTTACCTGCGGGGCCATCCCCAATGCATCCCCCCTAAATTTCCACGGGCCCTGTCCAGATGTTACAGGTGAGTGACACGGCTCGGTGAATTTCGCCCACATTCATGCAACACAGACCCCTTAACCACTCATTCTCATTCCATAGGTCATCAAGGCATTTCAAAAATCAACAAAGCACTTATTCCCAATACACCCCCTGCAGGACCATGGCATTGATGTCATTCACGTGTGTGTGCATTCCTCAACTAGGCAGCGGGGAGGTACCGCACAAAAGATGGTGGGGGCGCATCAGGCTGTGGTGCCCGCAGTCCCAAAAACAAGTCAACCGACTTACAAATTTATTGCCCCCCCCCCCCCCCTTTACCTCTTGGCCCCGTGACAGCCCAACAGCCCCTTTCCGCCGTTACCTCGCCGGTGAGGGTCTCCACACACACCAGGCTCCTTGGCCTCCTGCTTTCACGCAGCAACACGGGTCACCGGGGGACTTCCTCACCCCGCGGCGCCCAACCAGACCCTCCACCGACGAGCTCCAATTTCCAGTTACCACCGGCTGCCAGGGGTAATTGCCGCAGAGGGGGGCCCGCAGGCATCGCTCCTCAGAGCTTGCTCTGTACCTGCGGACACACACACCTTCCCCACCCATGGTCCCCAAAACACACTTCCTCCCCCGCTGCCATTCAATTCTCCACACAACTCAGCACAATTCAGTACAATTCATAGATGGTGTAAAAGGTGTTACAAGGCTTGCCATGGCCTGCTACATGTGAAATCCCCCCAGTTCACATTTAAACCATCACATCTTCCCAAAAGTACATTTCCAAAAGCACAATTATCATCCCTCATTATCTCCAATAATCATCACACACTCTCCAGGTTCCACTCTCACGACCACATCAAAACACATAACCACAATACAAAAACATACGCCACCCACAAGACACTGTGGCTCCCATTCCATCCCCTCACCGGCCATGTCATCACTCTCACCCGCCTCCCAACTCCAATTTACATGTCCCCAAGTTCCAAAGCAAATCCTGAAGCCTGGGACAGTACTCCTCAAAACACTCACCTCAAGTGCAGGTAGTTGCAGGTTGGTCAGGTCCAAGAGTGTCATCCACCCTTCACAATCCCAAAATTTCACATTGGGCCTACCAAATACTTCCAAATTTCTCTTTTGTCCCCACTACACTGGCAGGTATGTGGATCCGCATCCAACGGTGATCATCACTACACAACTACCTATGGCCACGACAGCTCTGCACCTCTACCGTGCAAGGGTCACCGGGACAAGGTGAGCAGTCAAAACGCCAACATGGCCCATGGGTGTCCATAAGGGTGCGACCCACCATCCATCCTTCGGCCCCCCTGCGAGGAACACAGCTGCAGCAGCCCCAGCTGGCCAATGTGGTGAGCACTTGCTGCCACAACACACACTACCGCACACACAACCTCGGCCCTGGGGGGCACGGTCGCAGTGCGTGGCATCCCTACAGCCACGTCCCCTGCACCTCCCCATCATCCCCCAGTCCGACTACAAAACTGCAGCCCCCCCAGTGCTCACCCACACTTGACCACACCAAGGTCCAGTCAACAGCCATGCTCCACCAGGGGACCCACCCACAAGACATGGTCCACACACCTCGGACACGCACAGTACCACGTTGACCCTCAGGCTACACAACTACATCCCCATCATCCCGCGTCCCAAATATCAGCACAGTTGCCCCCGCAACCAGTTGAAACTGTGTCCTGCTACCCTATTAATTTCATCACAGCCTCCAACACTTTGGTCTACACACCTGGATCAATAATGGCGTCACTGTACAGTGTCCACCATGACATTTCAAAATCCACCCTTAAATTTCCATCTAACCCACAGATTACCCATGCCAACCATTTGTCACATTTCACTCACCTCACCAAAGAAGGATGCTTTGCCATACACATGCCAGCCGAGCATGGCCCATATGCTCGGCGCGTTACACATCTCCCGATTCACATCCCCATGGCTCTCTTCCCAACCCGAGAGTCCATAAATCACAACGGAGCATCTGTGGAAGGTCACTCACACCATCACGTTCCACAGATGCCCCAATGGTTGTCCGGCAGGCTATCTCCATCCCTGTCCATTCGGTTTGACCCGCGTCCATCGACCAACACGGCATGGCAGGTCATCACATGCCAGTTGTCCCAAAGTCCCTGGAGGAGAATGCCAGGCCGCATGCCCGGGTGGTCACCACATCAGTCCCAAGTTGGCCATCCACAGTGCCACCACCAAAGCGCGACCCACAACACCTCCCCCTAGTGGTCCTCAATAAATGCCAACCCAGGCTTGAGAAACCACCTCGGACCCCTCTGGAGGTCTTAACCCCCACCAGGGTCCGGTGACCCTGCCGGCCCGAGCCACCAGCTCGGACGGCGCCCCGACAGACAAGGGACGCCACACTCCACCAGACCCCCCGTGGGACCCAGGTCGTACCTCGACACCCAAGGCTGGACCCCACGTCCAAATCTCGCCATCACAGCCCCCCAGCTGGCCGGCATACCCAAATTTTGAAAGGGGCAACTTTTGCCCGAGGCCATCACCCATGACCTCTCCATGTCCAAATCCCGCAGCCCGGGGACCAATCCCCACCATGGCTGCTCCAAATCAATTTCCCATTGTAATTTTATTTTACATTTTATTTTACAGATTTTCATTCCCATTGCCAACCCGCAGCTGCAGGGAACAACCTCTACCACCGGTTGTTCTGCCCCTCCCTGCAGTTGATCCAAATTCCCTACAGGGACCAAATCTCCAGAAGCTCTATCTCCCGATCCTCCAAGATCCAAATCCAGCCCGGAGCCAACACACTCCCCCAACTGGTTGTCCAATTTTGGAGCCTCTGTTTCCAAATAGCAGTGTACAGTGAGCGTCCCCTCGGTCATTCCAACCACCTCCTCGAACCAACTCACCTCTTCCCCCAGACTCCTTTGGGCCTGAACAAGCTCTACCTCCATGGGACTGTCACAGGTCTCCAGCCGCTGGATCAACTCATCCTCATCATTAGAAATCATTCCTGGCCCCGCCAGGCTTTGATCAATATCCCCAATAAATACCCGGTCCGGCTCTATCGCATGGACCCCCAAAAACTCTACCCCCCCTTGCTCCGCACCACCGCCCTGGTGCTGCACAATTCCAAATTCATCCCCCGGTTGGGGTGTTGTGACATCCACACGGTCCCGATAAACAACCAGGCCAGAATGTGGGAAACATTCCCCATTACAACTCTCACATTCCAAATTTCCTTCCCCGCTCACCTGTGGACTCTCCACGTTTACCTGCAGGCATTCCCCCTCTACCTGTACACATTCCCCATCCACCTGTGGACATTCCCCATCCACCTGTGGACATTCCCCATCCACCTGTGGACATTCCCCATCCACCTGTGGACCTGCGGTCTCCCCATTTACTTCAATTGCCATTCCCTGTGCAATTCCCAATTTTGCCATTCCCGGCTCCTGAGCCCCGTGCACATCTGCATGGGCCGTACTCTCTCCTGTTCCCAATCTAGCTTCCCCCCGTTCCGATTCAATTTTTGCCACCTTTGGCTTCTCCTGTGCCCCCATTTGAATTTCTACTTTACCCTCAAATTTCCCCAGTCCGTCCGTAATTTGGTTTTGCACTCTCCCTTCTATGCCATCAATTCGTTCCCCCAGCTGCTGTGCCATTTCCCCAATTTTTCCTTCCAATTGTTCATTCCTTTCCTTTATTTCATTCCTCCATTCCTTCCCCTGGGACTCCATTTTATTTTCCATCCCTTCAATTTGTTCCTCCAATCGATCACTCATTCCCTTCATTCCTTCCCTACATTCCTTCCCTTGGGACTCCATTTTTCTTTCCATTCCTTCAATTTTTTCATTCAATTCCCGACTGGTTCGCTCACTCTCGGCCCTCTGAGCATTTATTAAATTTACTATGGTCTGGAGATCTATCGGGGCCGTCCCAGCGGCGGGGAAAGTTCCAACGCTATCCTTCATATCCCCCATTTCCGGCTCACTCCCGACGCTGACGGAGGCCTCGCTACGCACCTCCATTTCGTCGACCTCCGACATCCGCTTTTCGGAAGGTCGTTCCCCGCGCGCGTATTTATTTCAATTCCAAAAACACAATTTAAATTTGACGAAGACGCGATATCGCGCTCCGTATGCCCAATTGATTATTAAATTTCTCCGCCTCGCCTATCCAAATTTTGCGTTCGAACGTCGGACGCAATGTACGCCCGACCGTGTCGATGTCTCGCCGCGGACAAAAAAATTTGTCCGACGGATTCGAATCCTACACTCCTGACACCACTTGTTACGCAACTGTGATTAACACCACAGTTACGGATGACCAAATTGCGAGACTTTAACTCCCGAGGCGAAAACTCAATGGCGGACTCAAGTTCAACACCAACGCGCGGAATGGCGGGGCGCAGCGAAGGCTCCGCAACCTTATCTATTAAAATCAAACACCCAGGAAAACTGCGTTCAGATATTATGTACAAAAAGTAATATAAGGGTTTATTAGGAAAAGTAAAGCCAGTGAAAAAGCCCGCCGGTAAATCTAATAATTCTAATAAACCTAAATCGGGACGTCCCCACACGACTGACAGCAAACACAAACGAGGGAGATTAATCACGAAAATAACACGTCCCGTCGTTCAAAATATACGCGGAGATCGGGCTTATCTGTCTTTGTCGTCTTGTATTGTCGGTGTCCAGCACCGCTCCTTCCGGCCCGATCGCACACCACGAGGCCCCTCGCTCCAAGCACCACGCGTCCGACGCAGGCCAGCGGCTCCACTTGACCAGGGACAGGAAGGACTCCTTTCAACTCCACTCGACTCGACGCGGGAGTGCTGGCAGCCAAGTGCCAACGAACTGCTCAGTGCCAACTGGGTGTGCTCTCGTGTGTCTCCTGCGACTCCCTACAACCCGAACTGCACTCGAACTGCGACTGGAATGGCGTGTCCTCTCCAACTCTCCACCACCGCTCAACTCTCTGGTGCCTGCCTGCGTCTGCCAGTGCCTGCCACGAACTCAACTCAACTCGACTCGACGACGCGGGAGTGCTGGCAGCCAAGTGCCAACGAACTCAACTCAACTCCGTGTGACTTGCGACTCAACTCAACTCAACTCCTGAAATGGCGTCCGACCGTCGCCTATATTGGTGGCCGATGACGTCACATTGCGCACTCCTCAGCCAATCAAAGCCTCCCGCGACTCCTGACATCTCCCCCGTTACGCGACCCTGCGGTCCTGGCATAACACGTGCCGGCCAGGTTTTTAGGCCTTTGGAGGTGTACACGGTGGCGGCCAATCATGGCGGTGTTCTTGACCTGGTTTCCTGTCAATTTAATACGAAGTCCTTGTCAGGGAAAGGGGATTATTTAATGTTGCGCTAAGGACCTAACTAATGTTTATGTGGTTTGCAGTGCCATAAAGGACAAAGGTTTGATTACTAGGTGAGACTCACAGGGGCGTTACCTTTAACCCCTCACTATTTAACACTCGAATCTCCAGGTAGATCCACAATCATACATCTTACCCCGACAAACGCCTAAACATCAAGAACTTATTACATGTAGAGTCCCTGTCACGACAGCCGAATACCTACCTATTCAGATCTACCTAGCTCTAGATGTTGCATTACCAAATTCATAACAATATATATTAAAAATTCGCTTTTGCTTTTCCGTTAAGATATATTACTTTTTCGTTTGATGACAGTCGTCACAAAAACGTCAACAATGATGCCGACATATATTTCTTCGTTTTTATTTCATTCAA
>NC_136261.1:227500436-227600436 GCF_964187855.1 Myxine glutinosa
AAACAGCTCACAGCCACATAAACACGAAATTAAAAACACCTCACAGCCACAAAACACGAAATTAAAAACACTTCACAGCCACGAAACACGAAATTAAAAACGCCTCAGACACAAAACACGAAATTAAAAACACCTCACAGTCACGTGATTTAAAAACACCTCACCACCACGTCATTTTACACCTCACCACCACATAATTCAAAATACCTCACCACCACGTGATTCAAAACCACCACCACGTTATTAAAAACACGTTACAACCACAGAAATAAAAGTTTCAGGGAGTAGTTCAGTGACAACAGACACTGCCCAGATATGTAGATATATAGATAAATAAACCTGAAAATCGCAGAACCAGAATTATTTATTTGGTCTGGGAAGCCCATGCGAGGTTTCTTCTTCTTCAGCCTCTCACAACCCTGGGTGAATATGCGATCTTTTTTTAAAAAGTTGGATTTTTGCCAAATCTGTTTTATTCGTTTGTTAATATACCTCAGCCATTGACAAATCTGGAACTAAGTTTTTATAGCCGGCAAAGCCGGTGTTGTCAATAAACGCGTACGTATTATGTCGAAAACCAGATTATGCCTTGGCTTGAGAATTCCGAAGCGCAATGGAGGCCGCCATCTTGCGGATGCGGAAGTATGCATAACAAATTGAAAAACGTTCAATAGGAGTTTCTTTCACCCGTCTTTGTTTGATTCACAATCTTATGCACCTCCAATTTATTATTAAAATACTTTAAGACCAACCTCGGCCCGCACGGGCCTGGTTATCTTCAACGAAAAGCGTCACCAAACACCGGAACCAATGAGATTCGAGCATTTGAAAAAATATTTCTAAAACCAAATCACGCAATGGAGGCCGCCATCTTCCGCATGCGGAGGTTTGCATAAAACAATTGCGAAAAAGTTCAATAAGAGTTTGTTTCACCCGTCTTTCTTTGATTCACAATCTAATGCACCCTTAATTTGTAACTAAAATACGTTAAAACCAACCTCGTTATCTTCAAGGAAAATCGTCACCAAACACCGGAACCAATGAGATTCGAGCATTTGAAAAAATATTTTTTCAAAGCTTATTACGCATTTCGGAGGCTGAAAACGGCGTCAAATATTCTAAAATTGACGAAGAATTATTTTTTAGAAATCTCGCGGCCGTCGGGGATAGTTTTTCACGGCCGAAAATATCCGAAGTTGAGACGGAATTCACCGAATTAATCAAGAAGTAAATTTTATCAATTTTAATCTCATCCAGAATGCAAATGGTACCTACTACACCTACTACACCGACGGTACCTACTACACCTACTGCACCGACGGTACCTACTACACCTACCTACTACCAACTACCTAACCTACTGATGCCACAGTGATGGGTAAAATAGTGGCAAGAGGCTTTGGCTTCGCCGGCTCATTGCGGCTTTGCAGTCGGGTACTAGTAAGTTCATCAAATACTGACACCGCGAATGACATTCGCTGAGCTAAATAGTAAATGTTGATATTGAAGGAGCTGGGGCTCCCACGTCGATCGGAAGAATGGACGCGACAAAAAGCTGGAATTCATCCGAGTTGCTTTAATCAAACCAAACACTCAGGCACTCTGAAAAGCCCGTTTATCGGGCAGCAATATATATACATATTATCCCGGAGCGTTTGCCCAGGAAAGGCGAGAGGGGGCGTGGCCCAGCGTCCTGGCTGCGGCCTGGCAAGTTGAGGGCGAGCCTGCCCGGGCATGCCCGGGCGTCCCGACCAAGGCCTGGCAAGTTGAGCGCGGGCCTGCCCGGGCGTCCTGGACGAGCCCGGCATGGTGATCGCTCCGCGTCCTTGATAGGTGCAAGGCGATTGTGAAAACCCAGTGGTAGCCGCAACACACGTCCCCCCAGAATCGACTTGCACCGGCAGGGTCAATTTGAGGGGGGTCCTGATGACCCGGCCGAAGCGACCCCTGGCGGGTCATGGGAGGGGGTCCGGTGTGGTGGTGGGCGGTCGAGTGGGGGGCACCGTGGACGGGGGGCGGCCTCGCCGCGGCGGAAGGGCCACCCGTGGTGGGTGGACGGGGGGCGGCCTCGCCGCGGCGGAAGGGCCACCCGTGGTGGGTGGTCGACGTCCACGTGCGCCGGCTTGAGGCGGTCCACCGCAATCCGGTCCGACCTGCCGCCGATGTCGATGACGAACGACTTGTCGTCCCGTCGCAGCACCCGGAACGGCCCGTCGTACGGCGGCCGGAGTGGCCCCCGATGTGCGTCGTGACGCACAAAAACATACTCCGCTGTGCGAAGTGCTGGGGGGACGTAGGACTGGGGGTCACCGTGGTGGGATGTTGGCACGGGGGCAAACCGTCGGGCGGCCTCCTGGAGGTCCGAGCGCTGGTGAGCTGCGGACCAGGAACTGGTAGCGTCGGGCACGAATTCGCCCAGGACGCGTAGCGCCTGGCCATAGACAAGCTCGGCGGTGGATGCCTGGAGGTCCTCCTTGGGGGCTGCGGAGACCCACGGCAGCCGGTCGGCCCAACCGCCGTCTTGAAGGCCGGCCATGAGCGCGGCCTTCATGGAGCGGTGGAATCGCTCGCACAACCCGTTTGCTTGGGGGTGGTAGGCCGTAGTATGGTGGAGCTTGACCCCCAGGTTGCGGGCGACCGCGCCCCACAGCTCGGAGGTGAACTGTGGTCCGCGGTCTGACGAGATGTCCGCCGGTGCGCCGAAGCGGGCGACCCAGGTGGCGATGAAAGCCTGCGCCACGTCGGCGGTGGTGGTGGAGACGAGGGGAACGGCCTCCGGCCACCTGGTGGTCCTGTCCACCATGGTGAGCAGGTGTGTGAACCCCCGTGACGGGGGGAGGGGGCCCACCAGATCCACATTGACGTGGTCGAAACGTCGTTCGGGCACGGTGAAAGGTGCCAGCGGGGCCTGGGTGTGTCGGTGGACCTTGGCCCGTTGGCAGGCCGTGCAGGTGCTGGTCCAATCGCGGACGTCCCGACGAAGGCCGTGCCAGACGAATCGCGCCGACACCAGCTTCTGGGAAGCTTTCCGGCCCGGGTGGGAAAGGCCGTGGAGGGAGGCGAAGATGCGGCGTTGCCAGGTGACGGGCACGATGGGGCGAGGCTGGCCTTGGGAGACGTCGCAGAGCAGGACAGTGTCCGCGAAGGGGATGTCGGCCAGGCGGAGGCCCGTGTCCACCGCCCGGAGGGCTTGCACCGTGGTGTCGGTGGTTTGGTCCGCCGCCATAAGCGCAAAGTCCACGCCCAGGTGGACCGCGTTCGCGCTGGCCCGGGAAAGACAGTCGGCCACGGCGTTGTTTTTGCCGGCGACGTGCCGGATGTCCGTGGTAAACTCCGACACGGCGGAGAGGTGGCGCTGTTGGCGGGCCGACCACGGCTCCGTGACCTTGGCCATGGCGTAAACCAACGGCTTGTGGTCGACGAACGCCGTGAAAGGTCGGCCCTCCAGGAGGTGGCGGAAATGGCGGACGGCCAGGTGTAGACCGAGGAGCTCCCGGTCAAACGTGCTGTATTTGAGCTCGTTCGGCCGGAGCTGCCGGCTGAAAAAAGCGAGTGGCTGCCAAACCCCGTTCACCCATTGCTCATGTACGGCGCCCACCGCGTAGTCGGAGGCATCCGTGGTGAGGGCGATGGGAGCGTTGAGCACCGGGTGAGCGAGCAGTGTTGCGTCGGCGAGGGCCCGCTTTGAGCTTTGGAAGGCCGCATCCATTGCTGCGGACCAGGCGATGTCGTGCTTGGCCGGCTTGCCCCGGAGGGCTTCGTAGAGGGGCCGCATGAGTTGAGCAGCGCGGGGCACGAAGCGGTGATAAAAATTCACCATTCCCAGGAATTCCTGCAGGGCCTTTATGGTGCGGGGACGCGGGAACGTGGTAATGGCCTCGACCTTGGTTGGCAGCGGCACGGCCCCGTTCTTGGTGATGTGGTGGCCCAAAAAATCAACGGCCGTCGTGCCGAAGTGGCATTTGGCCGGGTTGACGATGAGGCCGTGCTCGCTGAGGCACCCGAACAGTGTTCGGAGGTGGAGGAGGTGCTCGGCCCAGGACGTGCTGGCGACGAGGATGTCGTCCAGGTAAACGAAAAGGAACGGCAGGTCACGCAGCACGCCGTCCATCAAGCGCTGGAACGCCTGAGCCGCGTTCTTGAGACCAAACGGCATCCGCAAGAATTCGAATAAGCCGAACGGCGTGATGACTGCCGTTTTAGGGACGTCGGCCGCCCTGACAGGTACCTGGTGATATCCCCGTATGAGATCAATTTTCGAAAAAATGACCCGTCCCACCAGACGGGCGGAGAAGTCTTGGATATGCGGGATCGGGTACCTGTCGGGGGTGGTAGCGTCATTGAGACGGCGGTAGTCGCCACACGGGCGCCATCCACCCCCCGGCTTTGGCACGATGTGCAATGGCGAGGCCCACGCGCTATCGGAGCGCCGCACGATGCCAAGGTGCTCCAACGCGTCGAATTCGGCCTTCGCCATGGCGAGCTTGGCTGGGTCGAGGCGGCGGGCCCTGGCGTAGACCGGCGGGCCCGTGGTTGGTATGTGGTGCTCGATCCCATGCCGTACTGCGACGGCCGAAAACGTCGGCCGCGTGAGGGCCGGGAACTCCGTGAGCAGGCGAGCAAACTCGTTCGCCGCCGGGACGGCGCATGCCAGCTCGGTCGGCGCGGAGCTGCTCAATGTGCATACCACGGAGCTGAAGGTTTCGGCGTTGATTAAACGACGCCGTTGGACGTCCACCAGCAGTCCGTGTGCGCAGAGGAAGTCAGCGCCTAGCAGAGCCATGGGCACGTTTGCGGTTACAAACGTCCAAGCAAAGCGTTGGCCGCCGAAGCAGAGGGTGACGTTGCGCGGGCCGAAGGTGCGGATGGTCGATCCGTTGGCCGCAACCAAGGAGGGGCCGCAAACCGCGGATTGCCTGTCCTGGTCAGAGGCGGGTATGACGCTCAGTTGGGCGCCGGTGTCGCACAGGAAGCGCCGTCCAGACGCTTTATCCGTGATGAACAGTAAGTTGCCCGTGTGGCCGGCGCTCATGGCTGGTAATGAACGCCGGCCCGGCCGTTTCCCGGCCTGCCGAAGGTGCACGGGGGTCGGCATGTCCGGGCCTTCTGTCCGAACCTGGCATGATAGTAACACCACGCTTGGTCAGGTGGAGGCCCCGGTCGTCGTGCTGGAGGTGGTCGGCTCGGTGTAGCGGCCGCCAATTGCGTCGGCAGTTCGGTCGTCGACCGTGCCGGGTGCTGGGGCGCCATGGGTGTTGCGTCGGACGGCGGTGGGTCCCATGTCGCCACTGCGATGCGCTGTCCTGCGGCGGAGATCTTGTCGGCTTCTCTGGCAAGGGCCCGGGGATCTGTGATCGTCGTGCTTGCCAGGGCGAGGCGTACCGGGTTAGGCAGCTGACGGAGGAACAGCTCCCGGAACAGGAATGCCGGAGAGTGCTCGCCGAGCAGTGAAAGCATGTAGTCCATTCGCTCGGAAGGGCGCGTGTTGCCGAACTCGGGCAGGTCGAGCAGGCGCCGTGCGCGTTCCGCCGATGGGAGGGCGAAAGCGGAAATGGGGAATGTCAAACCATCTATCTATATAATTATAAAATTGAAATCTTGCGTGTTTGTGTGTAACATTCGATCGGTCCGGGGGCGTGGCTTACCCCTTTGAGAGAGTAGTAATATCCACCATTTTATTAACTCGCATAGCTTTGAGGCCTGTTTTGTAGGCCCGTGGTGTCTTGCTCTCTCTCTCAGTTTTATTTCAAATCAAATTCGATATATCATTTCATTTTTCACAGTCGCTAACATAGTTTTAGACTCGGTTGAAAAAAAACGGGAAGAAAATCCGATGAAAGTTTCCGTTTATAGAACGAAATGAATTCTGAAAGGCTTGTATCTTCAAGGCCATTGAGTCTGTCTCACGCCTTTATCTTCAATCTAACTCGCCATCTGATTTCATTTTTATCGATGGTTTTAGACTCGGTAAAAGAAATAATTGAGAACATTCACGCATACACGGGAAATTGCAGAGATATATTTTAAAAATCGCGCCACGTTGATATACGAAAATACACCGCCAAAATAACAGGCATACAGTATATATCTTCGTTATTTCATTCAACATTATTACCCGGAAGTAAAATATGTTTCAGGAAATTACCGAGAGATATTTCTTCGATTTTTTAAATTATTTATATGCGCATACACTTTAAATAGGTATATTTGAAATCTTTAATTTTCACAATGTAATTTATTTGTCATTTGATGATCGGCAAAACGATAGCACAAACACAATACTATTTGCAGGAAGAATGTCGTATCAACCCTCCGACGGCGCTACGGACGTGGACAACGAATCACACCTCACGTCTATGGATGCGAATAGCAACATTCCTTCAGGTTCTCGTGCGGAAGCAGTACGAAGTGCAAAACTCATCGTGTGGGATGAGTGTCCTATGATCAGGAGAGAGAGTTTCGAGGCTGTGGATCGCACGTTGCGTGCTGTATGTGACAAAGACGAGCCTTTTGGAGGGATCTTGACGATATGCTGTGGTGATTTCCGTCAACTTCTGCCCGTGGTGAAAAGAGGGTGTGATGCTGACGTTGAGAATGCGTGCATAAAGAAGTCCTACTTATGGCAGAGCTTTGGAATGTTTCACTTGAGAACTAATATGCGACTGACCGACGGAAGTGGGCAGTTTTCAAGATTTTTGCTCGACATCGGCGAGGATAGAATCGAGAAAAATGCGGATGATGAGATAGATTTGCCAGAGGATATACTGCTGACAGCGAGTGGGCTCGATGAGTGCATCGATACCATATATCCATCATTCGCCAATCTGATGGAGGTTTTTTCAGCAAGGTCTATATTAGTGCCCCTCAACGATATGATGCGGAACATCAATTCAAGATGCATCACAAGGTTCCCTGGTGCTAGCAAGGAGTATGCTGCGTTCAACAGTGTGACTAAGGGTACTGATGCAACGCACTTCCCAACGGAATTCCTAGAATCCGTTGAAGTCTCGGGATTGCCGCCGCACAACCTCGAGCTCAAAAAAGGATCCCCTATCATTTTGATGCGGAACTTGGACCCTCCGAAACTTTGCAACGGGACGCGCATGATTGTTGAGGACATGCTTCGAAATATTATAGTTGCGAGGATCATAAGTTCAACGTTTGAAGGCGAAACTGTAATGCTCCCTCGGATCCGACTAAATCTGTCGGAAGCTAAGGATGTCGGAAGCAAACTATGGAGAATGTGCTGGTCTACCTGGAGAAACCGGTCTTCCAGCATGGTCAGCTGTATGTGGCGCTCAGTCGAGGGAAGAGGAAAGAGAACGTGCGAGTTTATGTAAATGGAGGATCGTCGACAAAGAACATCGTCATCAGAAGTGTCCTCTGACAACAAAATCGTGGTAGTCCACGGGTCGCGTGTTTTTTTCTAAAAATAAAAAAATAATAAAAAACTGATCGGAGATAAGGGCCGAAATCACGTGTCACAGGTAAGTGATTTAGAACGCTGGAGAGGTGAGCCTTATGGCTTGCTGGCCCAAATAATCTCCCTGATGATGTCCAGCGTTCGCTTTAGTTCTATTCTCATATCTATTGAAACTGACATTGACCCAACGGGTCATGGGTCGTCTAGTAATTATATAGATATAGATATATAGATATTGTTGAAATGAAGATCAAATAGCTGTATGTTGAAATATGTTGAAAAAGTCAAAACTTTACATGGGGTGTACTTACTTTTTCACGTGACTTTATACCGATGTAAAGATCAACTGATTAGATTTTGAGGTTTTGAGGGGTGGGGAAGGGGGTGGGAGGGGGGACCCGGCAGAAGTACCCGGCATTGCTGGGCGGGGGAGGGGAGGGGAACGGGGGGGGGGGAGAAGGGTGGGGGAGGGGAGGGGGAAAAGGGAGGGGGAGGGGGAAAAGGGAGGGGGAGGGGGAAAAGGGAGGGGAGAGGGAAGAGGGGGGGGATGGGGAGGGTGAGGGATGGGAGGGGGGAGGGGGAGGGGGGACCCGGCAGAAGTACCCGGCATTGCTGGGCGGGGGAGGGGAGGGGAACGGGGGGGAGGGGAGAAGAGGAGGGGAGGGGAGAAGAGGAGGGGAGGGGAGAAGGGTGGGGGAGGGGAGGGGGAGAAGGGTGGGGGAGGGGAGGGGGAAAATGGAGGGGAAGGGGAGGGGGTAGGGTGGAGGGGGAAGGGAGGGGGGAGGGGTAGGGGGGAGGGGAAAGGGAGGGGGGAGGGGTAGGGTGGAGGGGGGAGGGGAAAGGGAGGGGGGAGGGGAAAGGGAGGGGGGAGGGGGGAGGGGGAGGGGGAGGGGGGAAAGGGGGGGAGGGGGAGGGGGGAAAGGGGGGGAGGGGGAGGGGGAAAAGGGAGGGGGAAAAGGGAGGGGGAGGGGGGAGGGGGAAAAGGGAGGGGGAGGGGGGAAATGGAGGGGGAGGGGAGAAGGGGAGGGGTAGGGTGGAGGGGGAAGGGAAGGGTGTACGGAAGGGGAAGGGAAGGGGGAACGGAGGGGGGAGGGGGAAGGGGGAGGGAAGGGGATGGCCAGTCAACAATGACGTTGCAGTTCTCATGGTCGGAGAGCAGCACAACAATCGGACATAGTCCTGCATATTCGCAACAGCACGAAGCGGCTTTTGGAGACTCACCGATCCTGTGACGTCTCCAGTACCGGCGTTGCCGGGCGGGGGAAGGGAGACCCGTACATTCCCAACCCGTACATTCGCCCTCTCGACTCAAGCTCACTCGGACAAAAGCCTCGCACAAATTACACCGTGAAGGCCCAATGGTCATGTCTATGCCACAAATCACGGGCGCACTGAATTGAAAATATATAGAACGCTCATACTCCGTGAAAAGTGAAGCCGCCGTGTCGCCATCTTGGTCAGCACGACTCGACCAACTCGCTTCGCGGATCTCGTTTTGTGTGGCAATAATCTGCTCCAATCGGTTACGGAAGGGTTGTGGAAAGACGTTTCACAGCTGTTTCAAAGACATTTAATTCATATCGCACAAAATCGATACAAAACACGATCGCATAGAAGGTGAAAAAACGTGTGACGTGTGACGGGATGGACCATCACGTGATCGCTTTGAGCGAAACGGCTCGACCAACTCGCTTCGCGGATCTCGTTTTGTGCGGCAATAAACTGCTCCAATCGGTTACGGAAGGGTTGTGGAAAGACGTTTCACAGCTGTTTCAAAGACATTTAATTCATATCGCACAAAATCGATACAAAACACGATCGCATAAAAGGTGAAAAAACGTGTGACGTGTGACGGGATGGAACATCATGTGATCGCTCTGAGCGAATCAGTCTGGCGGCGGTAATGGAACATCACGTGATCGCTCTGAGCGAATCAGCGAGCTGCTCTGGAACCGGCTGAGATTAGCGGGTACTTCGCTGAAATGCGCTGAGGTAAATATGAATAAAAAATATGGATCGTCAAATATTTTGAGTTCAGCCATGTTCGTCCCAGGCTCAATGGCCATGTCTATGTCAAATATCAAGTACGTAAGCCTCTCCATTTAGGAGTCTATCGGTAACATTGCACACACACACACACACACACACACACACACACACACACACAAACTGTGTTTTATACATATAGATGATGATGCAAAGAAAATCTGATTAGATTTTGGAGTCAATAGGGCAAAGGTTAGAGATCATGTTAAGTAAAAATTATGTTGCCGTGCCAACTTGTGAACCAGTGATGGGATTTTGAACAAACTTGGTATAAGTATATATGATGCAAAGACGAACTGATTGTATTATGGCATGAAGAGGTCAAAGGTCAGAGGTCATACCAGGTAAAAATTTGATAACTTGAGAACAGCTGATGGGATTTAACTCAAACTTGGCACAGGTATATATAATGATGTAAACATGAACTGATTACATTTTGGGGTCATGAGGGCAAAGGTCAGAGGGCATGTTAAGTAAAATTATGTTGCCGGACCAACTTGTGAACAAATGAGGGGATTTTGAACAAACGTGGTATAAGTATATATGATGAAAAGATGAACTCATTAGATTATAACATCAAGAGGTCAAAGATCAGAAATCATGTTAGGTTAAAATGTGATATGTTCAGAACAGCTGAAGGGGTTTAAATCAAACTTGGTACAAGTATGTATAATGAAGTAATAATGTGGGTGGAGGCATATCGGTCGAGGTCGTGATGTCAAAGAGTGTCGTTCTAGTTTTCTACAGCCTTTAAAACCTTTTTTGTATACATAGTCGAGGTTCGTGGAAGTGCATTTAACAGTCTGGACATGACTGGGTAAAACGAACAGTAGAGAGAGTGGGGGTGGGAGGGAATGGGGGAAACACCAACAACACAGTTAAAGGACAATATAGAGGGAGACTGGGACAATCAATGGGTGTGGGGAGGAATTGGGGACAGGAGAGGATGCATGCGGTTGACCAGATGAATACAGAAGGAACCTCTCTCAGGAGGGAAAAACTGGAAATTTGGAAGGAGGGGGGATTGGGATGGGTAGGGAAGGGGTGAGGTTAACGATGATAGATCAGATCATGATTTTGGATCGGGGACGATCTGACCAATCAAATTTTAGTCAGGTTCACGATGTCAATCAATTATATTTCGTTCAAAATCATGGTAGATTAGCAAACCTATACATTTTTGGAAAGGTTATAGCATAAGGAAACTAAAAATCAATGTTTACATTTGGAGAGATACCTGTATGGCGGCCATTTTGGATTTTCAAAATGGCCACTGTAAAATACATATTTTGTTCTATTTCTGCCTCTAATTACCCTAAAAACTTTTAAAAATATACTAAACCTATATTTTCAGGGACAAGGAATCCAATGAAAGTATCAAATTAGTGCTATGGGGAATGGTAAGACACGAATCAAAGGTTTTGAATTGCAAAATACTGTCTTTATATTCGCGATAAGTTGCATAATCAAATACATGTTATCATTTTGTACAGGCAGTTAATAACATCAAAATGTGTCACAATAATTCATATCACCAAACATACACCGGCAGTCAGCAAAATCATATATACACATGCAGTCAGTATAACTTCACATCTACACAGGCAGTCAATGACAAAATATACACAGGCAGTCAATGGCATCAAACATACACGATTACAGAATATGCCATTTAGAGTTCGTCTTCACTGTCCTGTGTGTCGTATCCGACAATATAGTCCGCATCGTTTTCACAGTCTGTTCCACACAAGCAAAGGTCGGTCAAATTGATTGGCAAATCGAATTGGTCGAATGGTCGATCGAATCGAATTCGATGAATCGAATCGAATCGATCGAATTGGTCGAATGGTCGAATGGTCGATCGAAGCGATTGGTCGAATGGTCGAATTGGTCGAATGGAATTGGTAGATTGGTCGAATTGGTCGAATTGGTCGAATCGAATTGGTCGGAATTGGCAAATGTAAACATTGATTTTCAGATTTTCCATGTAATAACGTTTCCAAAAATGTATAGGTTTGCTAATCTACCATGATTTTGAACGAAAAAACATAGTGAACCTGACTATTTGCCGCTCTCGTGCACTCTGTGTTGGGGAATTTCGAGATTCCGATAAGATCGCTGTCTAGTTTTAACTGTATGAACAGGCCTCTGGATACAAGCACACATGCTCCTCAAAATGCTGCCAAGGCAAGACACCAGATCAACCCAAGGACATTGCCATTCTCGAGAGAACAGACAGGCAATACCAAGATAGGACCAGTGCTGTCCAAGCCGAGTGAGTCGTTTGAGAAACATCTGTGGCTGAGTCTGTGTAAGACTCGGAATAAACTGTTTGCTTTGTTTGTACAGCAGCAGGAGAACGGAAAATTCTTTCTTTTAGTAAAAATGCAGAAAATACCTTTACACAAATTGGATTTCAGAACTGGAAGAAAGCAAGCATCAGACGACAGGAACACAGTCAGAGTCATTCACAGACAGAAGCAGTTCTAAAGCTGAAAGCTTTGGGAAGGACTAGGATAGCAGCTTAATCTGAAAGATGCTGAAAGCAGCTTAATCAAGCATTGATGGAAGACTATCAAAGACGTAGAAAGGTGTACAATGCATACAGTGGTGATTGTAGAAGAATTTGTAGCGGGGGACTCAAGACTCCAATGACCGGACACAGGTTTTACAAAAGGTCTCAACTTTATTAACTGGTTATTCACTATCATTCCATTTACCAAATAATACCGCATAATTCAATGGACCAGGTTAACTCTTTTCGCATGGTCCTTCTCGTTCGGCCGATGTTCCTCCGCCACTCCCGTCCGGCAGAGGTCCTGGTGACAAGTCCTCTCGACTCCACGTTTGCTCTCGTTTATATGGACAAACTGGACTTAATCCCCTGTCCGCTGACCGTTAATCCTTTCTCCGCTAATGCCCCGAGGTCATGCATGTACCAAGTCCTGGCATCAGCTCGCTCCCCTCCTGTTGTGAGTTCCGTTTACCAAACGATAGGGGGGTGCTTCAGCCAGGGGCTGTGACCAGGTGGACAAGAGATTATCATGTTCGGGCGCATTCCTGACACTCATTTACAAACTCGTCTTTTACAGAGTTTGCAGGTAAAATGTATCTGCTTCGTTACCAGTGTTAATTAATAAGTTACCAGTGCCAATTAATAAGTTACACTGAGTTACACTTCCACAATTCCCTCATCTTTTTGTTTTTGTTTATATTAACCATTAATCTAAACATCAATATAAGTAAACAATCAATCACTACAAGTAAACATCATTACAAGTATAAGTAAATAATCAATCACTTTGGTAATCAAATTCCCTTGGGCATACACCGTCATCCTGCAAGAATCACAAAACATTTCGTTGGTCATTGACTCCTTCCATATCGTTCAATCTATTGCATTTGCATCACAAATATATTTTCAAAACAACACTTCACCATCACCAAGATACAACAATTTCACTTCATTTTCAAGTTTTGTAAAGCATCTGCACCATCTGGCAAAAAACGTTTGCCTCCACACAAATGTTGACTTTGTTTGAAAGGAAGGGCTGATCACTTGTGTTTGAATCCTGGTATGAAACATTTTCTCCTAATGTCTTCATAGCTCCTGCACTACTTCGTGTAGGATTTCGCTGTTGTGGTAACATTGCGGAGTCATAGACTGACCCTGCTCTCCTTGTAGCATTCTTGCCACTTTTTTGCTGTAATTCCTGAACAAGGCCTTCACCCAGTTGTAGTCGACTTGCCTCCTCCCTCATTGTGAGTGGGCAGCAAGTATTGGTGTGATGTTGATTGGCCAGCAAGATGTGGAACAGGGATGCCGGATGCATCCACAATGATGTTGGGACCATGGTGTTCAGGTCATTCATGGTCCTTACCAGGAGCAACCAGCAGAATCGTGCACAGCTGTTGTGACAAGGGCACAGCCGTTTTTTGCAGCTCCATGCTGGTTCCCCGGACGTTGGTGAAGTAATAACATATGTCCCCGCATTTCACAGAGGTAGCAGGTAAAATGTCGTTGTCCTGCAACTTCTGATGTGGTGAATGTTCGAAGCCTTCGAACAAGAGTATAAGTGATCGCCTTTCTTTCATATGTTGCAGTGTGATCCAGGCAAATGGTCACATAAATTTCCTTGGTGAAGGTAAGCATTCATCTCCAAGTTACACGGGAGAATGTCTTCATCATTCTTTGAGAAAGAGGGTGTATGCCATGATTAACTTCATTTTTTAGCCACAAATTTTCTTTCTCGAACTTCTTCCCAATTCCGTTAGCAATCCCTCCAAAATGTGATCTCGTCTTATCCTTATGCTCAGTCACATCTGAATCTGCTTTCCGCACACACTGAATCAGATAGGGTACATCTTACCATGAAATCAGCATAATCATGTATATCTTCCGACAGTTTCACATTCAACAATTTGTTGTTTTTCCTTAACACAAAAGTTATATTCATTTATATGCGTCACACAAATAATATTCAATCAGGTATGTATTTTATTACTAAACTAAGAATAGCATTGTATATGATTACAATCACAAACGGGAATACCTAATTCCCAACAACAATTTTTTTTTTTTTTTTTTTCAAACCAACAAATTAAACATAATGTATTATTACCATAATTCCTCTCCACTTTTTCTTTTCCCTCTTTTTCCTAACCAGTGTGTCACTCGTGGTGATATGAGTTCACTGATATTGTAATTGACACAACTCATAACATTGTCGTTATGCCATTATCTTAATTCTACTGTTTCATTTGCAACATCACTTGATTTAATCTTTTAATCTCAGTATTTATTCATATCATCATAACAATCTTTCTATTTTAGGTCCATATTTGTTTCTATTCTTATCAACCTCCTACGGTTTATCAATTTGTTCCAAAACACTGCAACCAAAGGTTTTAACCAAAGCTCTACCAAACTATTTCCAATTTGAACTCAAAATGCTAATTAAACAACAATTCAAAGAATTAACTTCAATGGGTCAACAAACTCATTTTATAAACAGATCTAATTTTCCCATCCAATAATTTTCCTTGCCAAATGTCATATTGCAACACTTTAATAAACCTTCGAAAAATGTCTCCCAAATCAATAAATTCCCTTTTTACTTCCCAAATACTCATCTGTAAATTACATATTTAATTACAGTTTTTCCCTATTTGTTCGGCCTGAATGGCCACTGAAGTGGCTGCCAACATGCAGTACCGTTTTTATCTACCAAGCAAGTATTCGTCCACATAAGATCTCTACCAAAATGTTGTTTGTAAAAAACAAATCTGGGATTTCTGATTACATGGATGCACACTCTCAGGACATTTCAGGCTGCTTGTTAACAATCCACTACGATAAATTAATTCCTTTACCCACAATCAAATAATTAGTACAAATTGAGGATATTATCCCTATCACATTCATTTATAGATTCATTATGTTGGATCTAAATTTTCTCCCACTGCTGCAAGGAAGAACAATAGCTCTAATAAGTCTTTGTAATATCTCACTTCATTTACCCAGCATCGAAGAATTTATTTACTATCCATTCCCATCTGTTAACCAGTGACTTTGTTTGAACTCCAAAACTTAATTTGATGAATCCCATGTGTATGGTACCACTTATTGAAACCCCTACTTTTGTAGAAAATATCCAAGTAAGTGTTTTTTTTACACCCCCTTAACTGTTGCTCATCCATTTCTATGCACCCAGTGAGTACTACTGACACCAGTATGCCAATATAGGTGTGCGAGATTAACAAATATGTTGCAGGTACACGTAACAGCGCGTTCTGAGTATAAATAACGTAACAGCGCGTTCATGTCTGCCCCTTGGTTTAAGATGCACAATGCATTCCGTTTTAAAACTCACAATAGTTCAAATCAGCAAGATTTTCTTTACTATTTTCCCATATCATCTATGCCTAATACACATCCATACATGCAGCACAATTTATATGCTGATAAAATTCAAGTTTATATATATATATATAAATCCATGAGCAGAGTATTCTGGGAAGTCAGTGTAAGACCTCTCCCAAATTTGGATAATTTTGTACTCCCTCATTTCTTTTTATGAAGCTCATATCCATAAATAGCTGTTATTCTCATATAAATTCTATCAAAAATGGAATCCCCAAATTACTCACAATTTTACTATTTAATTAATGGCTGCTCATAACCCAGCACATCAAATCTTTATATTCCATCTCCCTTGACAAAAGAGATAATGTTCATAATCAAATTTTATTTCTATTTTATTTTACGGATTCTCTGCATATTCAATCCCATCCACATAAAACTATCCATTTCCAGACAGGCACACTGTCGGTGTCAACAATCTTGTAAGATTGATACACAAAACAATAAAAAACACTAACATTGACACACAAAAAAATACACACACACATGCATTATGCGTATTTGTTTGCGTTGGAACTATTATTTACAGATCAAGATGGGTGTCAATTTTATTTCAATTTCATAAAATTTGTCCTTCAATTTTAGAAATGCTAATACACAAATGGACCAAAAAGTTTATTCTTAGAAAACCCCTATGATGTCACATTGAAATTACCCTTTCAGTTCCCACAATAATTTATCCAAATTTGACTACACACCCATTTACATGTCAGTCGACCACTGACCTATCAATCATGCGAAACAATAGTCCGAAATTCCCACCTGATCATCATGTGACCCTTGTCCCTTGGTTTAAAATTTGCAAAGCAATTGTTCCAACTTTGTAAATTTAAAATTGTGTGCCCAACATAAAAGATCCAATTTCGGCATGTGATCAATTAATTACTAATTTGCTTACAAGCAAAAGAAAAAAATGAATAATTCTTGCTCCGAAAACTTTTCAGACCCAAGAATCATCGACAGTTATTCAGGTTTGTCCAGTAATCGAATCTGTTGAGGCCAATCATCATTTGGGATTTGCAGCAATGAAGGCCTAATCATTGTCTGAGGTACCGGTACGCACTGGTACCCTTGATCTTGGTTTGCCCCATGACCTTGTCCTCCTGTTGACATACGGACATCTTCTTCTCCAATGTCCCATCTTTCCACACTTGAAACACCGGTTTCTGTCGTTTCCTGGTCTGTGCACCTGTGCATTTGTATTGCTGGGCTGCATCTCTACATCCCTGAGTTGCCACTGCAATCTCTCGTTGTCTCCTGAAACACGAAAAAATTCTCTGTACCGTCCTTTTTGGGGAGACAACTGGAAATCAGATGGGACAACCGTCACTTTCATTCCTAATTTCGAGGGCAGTTGTGCATTTGTCTCCTCCACTGTATCCTGTATCCTTTTTATTTTAAGTTCTAGATCCGTTATCCGTTCTTGCTGTTCCCGTTGTCTGGATTCACCATCCCAAAGATGGAATGCAAGCCAGTCTACCGTTAGATTCTGTCTCTTCCTGGCTTTCAATCTTTGTTCCAATCTTTCCAATCGACTTCGCTCAAATGTACCATCTCTTGGAAACTCCTCATCATGTCCCTTTGTCCACAAATACCAATTCTCGACCTGCCTTATAGCTTCTGCACCATAACGGTCGTACATATGATGTGTACAAGTACCTTTTTGTGGAATCTCTGGTTGTCCTTGTGTATTCTTGCAGGCTCCATTTCCCATTCTGCCTTTTATCAAAGTAGCGTTGGATGTGTTGTAGTTTGTTCCTCTAAAGCTTCACTCGTACCTCCAGGAAGGGTCTCTCCACCTGTTCACACGGTGATTTCCAGAGAATCTCCCTCAGCCGTGGCTTTTGCACAATCCAATCTCACAGATCAGTATTTGCAGATGAGCCGGAGGGTCAGTATGAAATGGGTGAATCCTCAGGTGTCCGCTCTGTTGACGGGGAAATCACACAATGGTAACCGCACATATATATCTGTATATAAACTCACCACCTTGCTCAATTTTCCCAGGTTGTCTCCACATTGTTAATATCTCGCAAAGATATCAAAGCTTCTTTCTTGAGACCGTATTTTCATCAATCAAACAATCAATATATTCAATTCAATTTATTCAGTTCAATTTATTCAGTTAAATTTATTCAATTAAATTCAATCAATTAGATTCAATCAATTAACAATTCAATCAATTATTCAATTTCAATTAATTCATCAATATTCCTCAATAAATCAAATTAATCATTTTGGATGACTCCTTGCATAAGCCCTTTCCCCAATGATGTCAGGACAGGTCCATCCATTGACCGTCACCTCTGGTTCGTACCTCATGTTAATTGATGAATCACCGTCCTGTCCTAGGGTCATATCTGACATATTTCCCCATTTTGCCTGGTCTCCACAAATTTTCTTTGCAACCACTAAAGGCAACTCATCCTTCATTCGTGAGACAGCCAAAATGGATGGCAGATATTAAAGTTCTTTGGGAAAAATATCTCATCATTTTTCTTTTAATAGTACCCAAAATCTCTTGGCAATATAAATTTCGTAAAAGTCCTGAAATGGGACTGTCAAATTCCTTCAATCATGCTAAATTTTGAAACTCCATCGCTTGTAATACCCAATTTATCCCATAGGGCTTGAAAGTTCTTTCCCAAGTTCATGCAGCATTCTGCATTTGAACCCTATGATATCATTCATAATAATCATCATGATTTTATAATCATGGTCCTATCATAATCATCTATTTAAAACGAACATTTCCTTTATCACCACAGCTATGTGGTATAATCAACAATAGAATAAAACTGTACATAGCAACAGGCTACCTCATGGCCACTTAGTATACCTATTGACAATAAGTCATAACAATATCGAATAATCATTGAACAATTCAAAAATCGCTTCCACTGCTCCAGCCGCAGCATTCGTTATTTTGTTTGCTCATTCACTATTCCTGATTCGTCATCAAGGATCTCCATCATCACACAGCGTACTTAATTCCGCATTTTAATGAGAATTCAACAGGAATTTACGACTCAAATGAAAAAGAACGAGCAGACCTTTTGCAGGATGATCGTTACAAAAATCGTTACATATATTAAAGTATTTATAATGTCGACAAATCATATCTTAATTCTTACAAAAATTTGGTTCTTTGAATAAATCACAGCACCGGGAGAACCAGCTCCAAAAAATGGATCTTTGTGTTTATTCAGCACCCTAGTAATTGGCTCTTTGTGTACTAATTACACAGCACCCAGGCCCCGCTCATATGGATCTTTGTGCAGCGCTGCACAGCACCTGAGCAAAAGGGGTTTCATCTACATTTTCCCTATCCGGTGTACCATCCGTGATATTTGTTTGCTCATTCACTATTCCTGATTCGTCATCAAGGATCTCCATCATCACACAGCGTACTTAATTCCGCATTTTAATGAGAGTTCAACAGGAATTTACGACTCAAAGGAAAAAGAACGAGCAGACATTTTGCAGGACGATAACTGGAATTAGTCATGAAAATATATCCAAAATACACAAAAATACACACCCACACAAATAAACAACATTTATTCCGTTTAACAGAACAAACATTTCCGCTATCATGACATGCATGTCTTCAAAATTATATGACCAAGAGAAAAAGTAAAATTAATTAAAAACTGCGGGCAGTGATGATCCGGGGACCATACCGCTCCATCCTGATTGGACGAGTGCATGCTAGAGTCGTTAACAGCGACAGTCCAGATCCGATTGTTCAAAATTTCAACTCAATCGATCGAAAAATGAACGCAGGGATGCATTTTAAAGGTGCAGTGGCACTAACTGAGTTGCCACGAATATGGCCACGAAATTGCCAATATGGCCAATATGACAGCCACAAAATATTTTCCTTAATCAATTGGCTCATAGCATAACCAATCTGCAAGTATTTCATCCGAAGATGTATCTCTGAGGACATTTAATTAAATAAGTCATTTATAAATCAACGAGTTAATTTATTAAATGATTAATCAATAAATCAAAATTTTCCTTGACAGCCACATCACTTGGTCAGTGTCATGTCCAAATATCAGCTTCCTTACTCAAAAGGTGCCTCAGTTATTGTAATGTAATTACTGTAATAAGATTACTGCAATTACTGTAATGATTACTGTAATTATGTAATTACCGGAACTGTAATTACTGTAATTTAATAAGAAATGTAATTAATTAAATAAGTACTTCATTAATCGCTCATAATTAAATAACTCGTGAATTCTTATCCGGTTTATTTAACATTTGAGTGTCCCCAAAACGTTGGAGCAAAACGTTGCAATCACGAAAGTGAAACGTTGTAGCGACGTTGTGGAAACGTTAGCAAAACTCAACATTTGAATGTTCCCAAAACGTTGGAGCAAAACGTTGCAACAACGAAAGTAAAACGTTGTAGCGACGTTGTGGAAACGTTAGCAAAACCCAACATTTGAATGTTCCCAAAACGTTGGAGCAAAACGTTGCAACAACGAAAGTAAAACGTTGTAGCGACGTTGTGGAAACGTTAGCAAAACTCAACATTTGAATGTTCCCAAAACGTTGGAGCAAAACGTTGCAACAACGAAAGTAAAACGTTGTAGCGACGTTGTGGAAACGTTAGCAAAACCCAACATTTAAATGTTCACAAAACGTTGGAGCAAAACGTTGCAACAACGAAAGTGAAACGTTGTGGCGACGTTGTGGAAACGTCAGCAAAACCCAACATTTAAATGTTCACAAAACGTTGGAGCAAAACGTTGCAACAATGAAAGTGAAACGTTGTGGCGACGTTGTGGAAACGTCAGCAAAACCCAACATTTAAATGTTCACAAAACGTTGGAGCAAAACGTTGCAACAACGAAAGTAAAACGTTGTAGCGACGTTGTGGAAACGTTAGCAAAACCCAACATTTAAATGTTCACAAAACGTTGGAGCAAAATGTTGCAACAACGAAAGTGAAACGTTGTGGCGACGTTGTGGAAACGTCAGCAAAACCCAACATTTAAATGTTCACAAAACGTTGGAGCAAAACGTTGCAACAACGAAAGTGAAACGTTGTGGCGACGTTGTGGAAACGTCAGCAAAACCCAACATTTAAATGTTCACAAAACGTTGGAGCAAAACGTTGCAACAACGAAAGTGAAACGTTGTGGATTATCACATTGCAATGACCTCTAAACATTCCTAAACCAATATCCCATTAAAATTCCATTAAAATCCCATATCTTGTCACCCTTTGCATTGTTGAAAGCAATTAATTCCATAACTCAATATTACCTCTATTTATATATACTAGGGCGTGCCCGCACGTACGTGCTTGCCCGTACGTGCTTGCAAAAAAACATGCGTGCGAACAACAACAACAAAAAACTTTGAAACCACGTGGCAGTAACGACCACAGAACCCCCCCTCTATTTACATGAAATGGTTTGGTCCATTCGCAAAGCCAAAGCGAACGACCACAGAACCCCCCCCCCCCCCCCCCTCTATTTACATGAAATGGTTTGGTCCATTCGCAGAGCCAAAGCGAACGGCTTGCGAGTACGGTGACCATACCTTGGGACCCACTTGTCCGATTAATGTCAAACCTTGAAAAGGCACATCCTCGGGTCTCCAGCAATATACCTGGCAAGTTTCAAGTATATCGGACCGGTAGTTTGTCGAGAAACAGCGGTCGCATTCAGACAGACCGACACACACACAACTAGAACGACGCTCAGTAGAGAGCATATCTCCGCCTTGGTGAACAGTTTATGTTTTGTATCCCACTGATAGGCCGGATCTGGATTCGGACCTGAACCAAAAATGGAATCGGCGTGTTTTTGTCACTTTTTTTAATATATGAATAATATTAAAATAATAACATTAATAAGTATATTATGTTAAATATCATGTATATCGCTTTTCACCCGATCTCTTTATGGTGAAGAATCACTTTAAACAATTCTCGTAGCCGGATTCGCACCTGGGTCTTCACCAAAATCCAATCATTTTGTCCGTGTCACCCATGCTATTTATCTGGCAAATTTCGTCAAAAAAAACAACAGCACTGGTTTTGTTTCCTGGAAGCTTCCTGCAAAACGCTTTGCTTCTCGCAAAACGTCCGCCAATGGGAAGTAAAGGGAGGGAGAAGGAGCGGGAGCAAGAGACAGGGTGCCGGAATGGACATGAGGGACAATTAGGGACAGTGAGGGAGTGTTGGTATGCAATTTTTATCCAATCGCCATCTTTCACAATAATTCTGGACCGGCATGAGGTGGGATTGTCTGTCATGAATTTATTTGTTGATCGAACGAGTTTTAATTTGTCTAAATCTGACCAGTCGTTCCAAAGATATAAGCCGTTTTGTCGCAATACCATAAATTGGAATGAGGTAAAATATATACAGTATATATAAATATAATTCCCTTTCCCGGTTCCCTGTCGCACGCCGAGCAAGTCGAGTGCTTTGAACAAGTGCAAAAAAAAAAAAAAAAAAAAAAAACTACTTTACCGGCCTTACACGTCCTGGAAGCAAATGGTCGCAAGGTGCACGCATGCTCCGTTTGCTCCCAGGTCACAGTAAGGCCTTTAATGACCAGCGCCGAACTTATGCATTTGTATTTAGACAGCGCAAAAATACGTATTTACAGAAATCATTTAGGAAAACACGAATAAATAGAATCATTTAACACGTTTCATCCTTGTATCACCTATGGACAATCGCAAGTCCCACACACCAAATCCTCCATCTTCAGAATTCATATTTCATAATGGACAGATCCCCAAGACATCATGCTCACCTTGACGACGTCCACTCGAAATCCCAGCGGTGCCTCCAGATTGTAGAAGAATTTGTAGCGGGGGACTCAAGACTCCAATGACCGGACACAGGTTTTACAAAAGGTCTCAACTTTATTAACTGGTTATTCACTATCATTCCATTTACCAAATAATACCGCATAATTCAATGGACCAGGTTAACTCTTTTCGCATGGTCCTTCTCGTTCGGCCGATGTTCCTCCGCCACTCCCGTCCGGCAGAGGTCCTGGTGACAAGTCCTCTCGACTCCACGTTTGCTCTCGTTTATATGGACAAACTGGACTTAATCCCCTGTCCGCTGACCGTTAATCCTTTCTCCGCTAATGCCCCGAGGTCATGCATGTACCAAGTCCTGGCATCAGCTCGCTCCCCTCCTGTTGTGAGTTCCGTTTACCAAACGATAGGGGGGTGCTTCAGCCAGGGGCTGTGACCAGGTGGACAAGAGATTATCATGTTCGGGCGCATTCCTGACACTCATTTACAAACTCGTCTTTCACAGAGTTTGCAGGTAAAATGTATCCGCTTCGTTACCAGTGTTAATTAATAAGTTACCAGTGCCAATTAATAAGTTACACTGAGTTACACTTCCACATTACTCAAGCAGCGAAGATGTAGAAAGGTGCACAATGCATACAGTAGTTGCTCAAGCAGCGAAGATGTAGAAAGGTGCACAATGCATACAGTAGTTGCTCAAGCAGCAAAGATGTAGAAAGGTGTACAATGCATACAGTATTTGCTCAAGCAGCAAATATGTAGAAAGGTGTAGCGGTTACCGCTGGATGCACACAATCGCCTTGCACCGGCCAGAACACGGCCAGACGCGCCTCTCCCGGGCATGCCCGGACTCACTGTTCCCGGGCACGCCCGAACCTCCCGGGCACGCCCGGTCTCGTCTTTCCCGGGCATGCCCGCTCTCGCCTTTCCAGGGCTCGCCCAGAACGTCCGGGCATGCCCGCTATCGCCTTTCCAGGGCTCGCCCAGAGCGTCCGGGCATGCCCGCTATCGCCTTTCCAGGGCTCGCCCAGAGCATCCGGGCATGCCCGCTATCGCCTTTCCAGTGCTCGTCCAGAGCGCCCGGGCACGCCCAGCCTCGACTTGCCAGGCCGCAGCCAAACACGCCCGGGCAGGTCCAGACTCGCCTTTCCAAGGCTCGCCCTTGATACCCGGGCATGCCCGGTATAGCTTTTGCCGGGCAAACTTCCCGACATAAATGTGTATATATATTGCTGCCCGATAAACGGGCTTTTCAGAGTACCCGAGTGTGATACATTTATTAAACCTACTCGGACGAATTTCCATCTTTGGTCGCGTCAATTCTTTCAACTCGCGTTGGAGCACAGCTCCTTCATTGGTGACCTACCGACATGGATGCGGCAGTGACGCTTAAACTGCCTACCTTCTGGGAGGCTCACGCGGCTGTTTGGTTCGCTCAGGCGGACTCTCAGTTCGCCCTGCGGGGCATCACCGCGGACGACACCCGCTTCCACCATGTTGTGGCGGCGCTCGGTTCCGCCACCGCGGCCCGCGCCTTGAGCCTCCTCCAGCACCCGCCGGCTGCTGACAAATACGACGCGCTGAAGACGCTCCTCCTCGACGCTTTCGCCCTCTCACCGGCAGCACGCGCACGCCGCCTGCTTGACCTGCCCGAGCTCGGCGACACACGCCCGTCCGAGCGCATGGACTATATGCTCTCGTTGCTCGGTGAGCACTCTCCGGATTTTCTGTTCCGCGAGCTGTTCCTTCGCCAGCTGCCTCACCCGGTACGCCTCGCCCTGGCTGGCACGTTGATCACGGATTCCCGCGCCCTCGCCAGGGAAGCCGATAAGATCTCCTCGGCGGGCCAGCACATCGGCGCAGTTACCTGGAGCCCACCGCCATCCGAGGCGACGCCCACGACGCCCGAGCGCCCTGCGCGGTTGGAGGCCGAACTGCCGGTGCAACTGGCGGCCGCCACGCCGCACCGCCCGCTTCCGACACGACGGCCGGGGCCTCCACCTGACCGGGCGTGGTGTTATTACCACGCCAGGTTCGGACACAAGGCTCGGACGTGCCGGCCCCCGTGCACTTTCGGCAGGTCGGGAAACGGCCGGGCCGGCGTTCATTCCCAGCCATGAGCGCCGGCCACTCGGGCAACTTGCTGTTTATTCGGGACAAAGCGTCTGGGCGGCGTTTCCTGTGCGACACCGGCGCCCAACTGAGCGTCATATCCGCCTCCGAGCAGGACAGGCTGGACGCAGTTTGCGGCCCCTCTTTGGTCGCTGCTAATGGCTCGGCCATACGCACTTTCGGCCCATGCGTCGTCACCCTCTGCTTCGGCAGCCAGCGCTTTCAATGGACTTTTGTTACCGCCAGCGTCCCTGTGGCTTTGCTGGGCACCGACTTCCTCTACGCGCACGGGCTGCTGGTCGACGTCAAACGACGTCGCCTTGTCCACGCCGAGACCTTCAGCTCCCTGGCGTGCACAATGAGCAGCTCCGCGCCGACCGAACTGGCGTGCGCCCTCCCGGCAACGAACGAGTTCGCTCGCCTGCTCGTGGAATTCCCGGCCCTCACGCGGCCGACGTTTTCGGCCGTCGCGGTGTGGCACGGGATCGAGCACCACATACCCACTACGGGCCCGCTGGTCTACGCCAGGGCCCGCCGCCTCGACCCAGCCAAGCTCGCCGTGGCGAAGGCCGAATTCGACGCGTTGGAGCACCTCGGCATCGGGCGGCGCTCCGATAGCGCGTGGGCCTCGCCACTGCACATCGTGCCAAAGCCGGGGGGTGGATGGCGCCCGTGTGGCGACTACCGCCGTCTCAATGACGCTACCACCCCCGACAGGTACCCGATCCCGCATATTCAGGACTTTTCCGCCCGTTTGGCGGGACGGGTCATCTTTTCGAAAATTGACCTGATACGGGGCTACCACCAGGTACCTGTCCGGGCGGCCGACGTCCCGAAGACGGTCGTCATCACGCCGTTCGGCCTGTTCGAATTTTTGAGGATGCCGTTTGGCCTCAAGAACGCGGCCCAGGCGGTCCAGCGCTTGATGGACGGCGTGCTGCGGGACCTGCCGTTTCTTTTCGTCTATCTGGACGACATCCTCGTCGCCAGCACGTCCCGCGCCAAGCACCTCCTCCACCTCCGAACACTGTTCGGTCGCCTCAGCGAGCACGGCTTAATTGTCAACCCGGTCAAATGCCACTTCGGCGCGACGAACGTTGACTTTTTGGGCCACCGCATCACCAAGACCGGGGCCGTGCCGCTGCCGACCAAGGTCGAGGCCATCACCACGTTCCCGCATCCCCGTTCCATCAAGGCCCTCCAAGAGTTCCTCGGCATGGTGAATTTTTATCACCGATTCGTGCCCCGCGCTGCTCAGCTCATGCGGCCCCTTTACGAGGCCCTCCGGGACAAGCCGGCCAAGCATGACATTGTTTGGTCCGCGGCCATGGACGCGGCCTTCGCCAGCGCCAAACGGGCCCTCGCCGACGCAACGCTGCTGGCTCACCCGGTGCTCAACGCGCCCATCGCCCTCACTACGGACGCCTCCAACTACGCGGTGGGCGCCGTCCATGAGCAATGGGTGGACGGGGTTTGGCAGCCACTCGCTTTTTTCAGCCGGCAACTCCGACCGAACGAGTTAAACTACAGCACGTTCGACCGCGAGCTGCTCGGGCTATTCCTGGCCGTTCGCCATTTCCGACACCTCCTGGAGGGCCGCCCGTTCACGGCTTTCGTCGACCACAAGCCGTTGGTCTACGCAATGGCTAAGGTCACGGAGCCGTGGTCGGCCCGCCAGCAGCGCCACCTCTCCACCGTGTCGGAGTTCACCACGGACATCCAGCACGTCGCCGGCAAAGACAACGCCGTGGCCGACTGCCTTTCGTGGGCCAGCGCGAACGCGGTCCACCTCGGCGTGGACTTCGCGCTCATGGCGGCCGACCAGACCACCGACGCCTCGGTGCAGGTACTCCGCGCGGCGGACACGGGCCTCCGCCTGGCCGACATCCCCTTCGCGGGCACCGTCCTGCTCTGCGACGTCTCCCAGGGCCAGCCTCGCCCCATCGTGCCCGTTTCCTGGCAGCGCCGCATCTTCGCCTCCATCCACGGCCTTTCTCACCCGGGCTGGAAAGCTTCTCAGAAGCTGGTGTCGGCGCGTTTCGTCTGGCACGGCCTTCGACGAAACATCCGCGACTGGGCCAATGCCTGCACGGCCTGCCAGCGAGCCAAGGTCCACCGCCACACCCAGGCCCCGCTGGCACCTTTCGCCGTGCCTGAACGGCGTTTCGACCATGTCCACGTGGACCTGGTGGGTCCCCTGCCCCCCTCGCGGGGGTTCACCCACCTGCTCACCATGGTGGACAGGACCACCAGGTGGCCGGAGGCCGTGCCCCTCACCTCCACCACCACCGCCGACGTGGCGCAGGCGTTCATCGCCACCTGGGTCGCGCGCTTCGGCGCACCAGCGGACATCTCGTCCGACCGCGGCCCACAGTTCACGTCTGAGCTTTGGGGCGCGGTCGCCCGTTCGTTGGGGGTCACGCTGCACCGCACCACGGCCTACCACCCCCAAGCCAATGGGTTGTGCGAGCGGTTTCACCGCTCCATGAAGGCCGCACTCATGGCCGGCCTTCAGGAGGACGGTTGGGCCGACCGGCTGCCGTGGGTCCTTTTGGGCCTTCGCACGGCCCCCAAGGAAGACCTCCAGGCGTCCTCCGCCGAGCTCGTCTACGGCCAGCCGCTCCGCATCCCGGGCGAATTCGTGCCCGACGCTACCAGTCCCTGGTCCGCCGCTCGCCAGCGCTCGGACCTCCAGGAGGCCGCCCGACGATTTGCCCCCGTGCCGACGTCCCGCCACGGTGGCCCCCAGTCCTACGTCCCCCCGGCGCTTCGCACAGCGGAGTACGTCTTTGTGCGTCATGACGCGCACCGGGGGCCACTCCGGCCGCTGTACGACGGGCCCTTCCGGGTCCTGCGGCGGGGCAACAAGTCTTTCATCGTCGACTTCGGCGGCCGGCCGGACCGGATTTCTGTGGACCGCCTCAAACCGGTGCACATGGACGTCGACCGACCACAGTTCCCCCCGCTCGACCACCCACCACCACGTCGGACCCCTCCCCACGACCCTCCAGGGGTCGCTTCGGCCGGGTCATCCGGACCCCCCTTAAATTGACCCTGCCGGTGCAGGTCGATTCTGGAGGGGCGTGTGTAGCGGTTACCGCTGGATGCACACAATCGCCTTGCACCGGCCAGAACACGGCCAGACGCGCCTCTCCCGGGCATGCCCGGACTCACTGTTCCCGGGCACGCCCGAACCTCCCGGACACGCCCGGTCTCGTCTTTCCCGGGCATGCCTGCTCTCGCCTTTCCAGGGCTCGCCCAGAACGTCCGGGCATGCCCGCTATCGCCTTTCCAGGGCTCGCCCAGGGCGTCCGGGCATGCCCGCTATCGCCTTTCCAGGGCTCGCCCAGAGCGTCCGGGCATGCCCGCTATCGCCTTTCCAGTGCTCGTCCAGAGCGCCCGGGCACGCCCAGCCTCGACTTGCCAGGCCGCAGCCAAACACGCCCGGGCAGGTCCAGACTCGCCTTTCCAAGGCTCGCCCTTGATACCCGGGCATGCCCGGTATAGCTTTTGCCGGGCAAACTTCCCGACATAAATGTGTATATATATTGCTGCCCGATAAACGGGCTTTTCAGAGTACCCGAGTGTGATACATTTATTAAACCTACTCGGACGAATTTCCATCTTTGGTCGCGTCAATTCTTTCAACTCGCGTTGGAGCACAGCTCCTTCAAAGGTGTACAATGCATACAGTAGTTGCTCAAGCAGCAAAGATGTAGAAAGGTGTACAATGCATACAGTATTTGCTCAAGCAGCAAAGATGTAGAAAGGTGTACAATGCATACAGTAGTTGCTCAAGCAGGGCCATCCCATTAGATGGCATGATGATGCTGAAAGCAATTGGTTCCAGTTAATGGACGAATAGATCATCAGAAAAACGACATGTCACCCGAGATTGTTAACGAGCTCATAGCAAAGATGGGTCTTTCTGTTGCACGTTCAGTCCCGGCTGAAGTGAAGGAAGTAAGCTGGTACTCAGTTATTGGCGGTGAAATGACTGATATTTCCTGCAAAACAACTTCAATATTTGTGTAAGGTCGTTTGACAACAGCTACCAAGTATATGAGTAATGACTGGGATTTGTTGAAGGGCCTGATACACTACATGGTCAAAAGTATGCGGACACCCCCTTCTAATTAGTGGATTCGGCTATTTCAGCCACACCCATTGCCGACAGGTATATATAATCAAGCACACAGCCATGCAATCTCCATAGACAAACATTGGCAGTAGAACGGGCCATACTGAAGAGCTCAGTGACTTTCAACAGGCACCGTCATATGATGCCATCTTTCCAACAAGTCAGTTCGTCAAATTTCTGCCCTGCTAGAGCTGCCCTGGTCAACTGTAAGTGCTGTTATTGTGAAGTGGAAACGTCTAGGAGCAACAATAGCTCAGCCGCAGGGTGGTAGGCCACACAAGCTCACAGAACGGGACCGCCGAGTGCTGAAGTGCGTAGCGGGTAAAAATCGTCTGTCCTCGGTTGCAACACTCACTACCGAGTTCCAAACTGCCTCTGGAAGCAACGTCAGCACAACAACTGTTTGTCGGGAGCTTCATGAAATGGGTTTCTATGGCCGCGCAGCCGCACACAAGCCAACGATCACCATGCGCAATGCCAAGCGTCGGCTGGAGTGGTGTAAAGCTCACCGCCATTGGATTCTGGAGCAGTGGAAATGCGTTCTCTGGAGTGACGAATCACACTTCACCATCTGGCAGTCCGACGGATGAATCTGGGTTTGGCGGATGCTGTTTTTCATGGTTCGAGCTAGGCCCCTTAGTTCCAGGGAAGGGAAATCTTAACGCTACAGCATATAATGACATTCTAGACGATTGTGTGTGTGATGAAAAGTCTACATAAAGCGAGTGTTTGGCTTAATACACATGCCTGGCTGACGAGGGCAGTTCCCGTGGTGAGGGATATGTAATCTGCTTCGAGATACGTAGTCTGCTGCGAGAATGACGAGAGATCACACGATGTCATGATTCTATGAGAGCTAGGTGAGGATTTGCTGTTTAATAGTAGTTGCTTCATTCAAACGTATTACCATGTATTCCTTGTATCTTGTAGACTAATGAAATGCTTATGATGTTTTATTTGTAGATGCACCAGGTTGATTGCATTAAAGCCTCCTTACTTATGAGAGGTCTTTGTTGCTCCATTGTTGCTCCAATTGAAGGATGAAGGATGAAGGATGAAGTGGGACAAATCGTTGTGGTCCAGGATGGAATTAAAGGAAGATGGAAAAGATATATGGAAATGCTGTTGAATACAGAGAATGAATGGGATGGCAACATAGAGAGTAACCCAGTTTTAGGACCGGCAGAGAAGATAACTGAGAAGGAAGTTGAGGAAGCGATAAAAGCAATGAAGAGTAGAAAAGCGGGAGGGGCGACGTGAGTTGTGGGAGATATGTTGAAGGCAGCAGGAAGTTGGGGTGTGAAGAGAATGGCAGAGATCTGTAATCTGGTGGTGAAAGAAGGTCGCATTCCAGTGGATTGGGAACTGAGTACCCTCGTCCCTCTATAGTGACCCTCTGGAGTGTGGCTCATACTGAGCGATAAAGTTATTGGAGCATGGAATGAAGGTATTGGAAAGGGTGTTGGAGAGGAGGAAAAGGAGGAAGGTGAAGATCGACGAAATGCAGTTTGGATTTATGCCAGGAAGAGGAACGACAGACATGCTCTTTATTGTGAGGCAGTTGCAGGAGAAGTACATGGAGAAGAGGAAGAAGTTGTTTCTTGGGTTTGTTGATCTGGAGAAAGCATTTGATGGGGTTCCATGCGAAGTATTGACATGGGCATTGAGGAAGTTAGAAGTGGAGGAATGGTTGATCAGAGTTGTGATGGCAATGTACAAAAGAGCGTGCACAGCTGTAAGGACGAAGTACGGGAACAGTGGTGAGTTTGAGGTGAAGGTGGGAGTGCATCAGGGGTCGGTACTAAGTCCACTACTATTTGTAGCTGTGATGGAGGTGCTGGCTCAGAACGTAAAGGAGGGTTTACCGTGGGAGCTGTTGTATGCAGATGATCTGGTGTTGATTGCGGAAAGTATGGATGGACTGAAGGAAAAGATGAACAAGTGGAAGGAATGTATGGAGACAAAAGGTCTGAAGGTGATGGCAAGTGGTAAAGCATGTGGTGAGGTGGAAAGAACTGGGAAGTGGCCATGTGCTGTGTGCAGGAAGGGTGTCGGAGTGAACTCCCTTCAAGGTACAATGTGCGCTGAGTGTGTTCATCAAAAATGTAGTGGTCTGAGAGGGTCATTAACCAGTGTGGCAGCTACATTCAAATGCAAGGTGTGCACAGAGGGAGCTGCAGATGGAGGAAATGTTGAGTTGGATCTTGGAGACGGCGTGAAGCTGGAAGGTAGTGAAAACAATTTGCTACCTCGGAGACATGCTGAATGGAGAAGGTGGATCAGACTCGGCAACGGTTGCTAGAGTGAGATGTGCATGGAAGAAGTTTCGGGAACTGAGTGGCGTGCTGATGAGGAGGGGAGTGTCGTTGAAGCTGAAGGGAAAGGTGTATGCTGCATGTGTGAGAAGTGTTATGATTTATGGGAGTGAGACATGGGTCATGAATGTCGAGCAGCAATGAAGGCTGGAAAGGGTGGAAATTTGTGGAATTGTGGACTTCCGTTTACTTCCGGTGGAAATTTGGACTTCCGTTTCCGGTCCCTGGAGCAAGCAAGCATCTTCGACCTCTGCACGGCAGCAAAGTTATAGTATTTTTTCCATTCGTGTCTTCGTCAATTTCTACTCGTTTTTTATTGCGCATGTGTTGCAGTGTGTTTTCCAGTTGGTGTTGATTTGCAAATCTTGCAAGCTTTTGTATAATTTCATCGTTTTCTGTCCCACCACGTGCGTGGCCTGGTTTCTCTCGGCTTCCCTACCCCCATAGGTGTTCTGTGAATTTAAGTTCTTTCCTTTGCTGTATTGCTTATTTCTTAGATTTTCTCTTCTCCCCCTAACTTCCCCGAACATCGACCACTTGTCTAACGTTTTAAATCTCTTCAAAGTCTCTTCACGTCTCTTCTCGTCACGTCACGTCACGTCTCTTCAAAGCTGTCCATGCGTGCACGCTTTCGAAGTTAAGTAACTTTTCACAATTGTGTTTTTGTCGAAACTGTATCTTTCTTTCGGTGTGTGTAACTATTGGCGTGTCTTTAATAGTATTCTTGGTGTTGGTTTTTCATACCTGTGTACAGAATCGTCGGTTAGTTTGTGTCGCGTATTCTGAGGCCTAGTGTAGTACTAGTAGGCTTCCGTGTCTGACCTTGGCTTGAGGCTTTGTTTCTGTCTCAGCGGTTCTTCGATTGCGCTCGCAATTACTTTCGGTCTCTATTTTTCACGTTTCACGTTCGGTCTGTCTCTGTTTTCATCTCAACTCAAAAAAAAAAAAAAAAATTCCCTTCTCTGTTCTTCTCCGTTGTTCGTTCTTATTTGTTCATTCGTTCTTCGACCACGTTGTTCGTGATCACGTGTTCAGGTCGTTAAAAAATGTTTCAACTGTCTCCTGAAGAACTGTATTCTGTCATATACTATAACACCTTTTTCTTCTTCTTCTATAAAAGGATGCTTTCGACTTGCTCACCAAATCATTTCATTTCAAAAAAAAATTCCATCTCTTACAGTTACAGTGCCTCTTTCATACATTCCCTAAACTCTCCAGAACTCCACCCATCCTTCAGCGTCCTCAAATGTATTTTTGACTCGAAGGTCTCAAGAAACACATTTTGCAATAAATGTTCGTTTCCCATTAATCGTACATTTTTCAAAATCCAATCTCACCCCTCCCTCCAAATCTTCCCCATCACCCCTTCCCTCCAAAACTTCCCCATCACCCCTTCCCTCAAAAACTTCCCCATCACCCCTCCCCTTCAAAACTTGCCCATCACCCCTCCACTCTAAATCTACCCCCTTGCCCCTCCCCTCCAAATCATCCCCATCACCCATCTCTTTCAAATCTTCCCCCTTGCCCCTCCCCTCCAAATCTTCCCCATCACCCATCCCTTTCAGATCTCCCCTCTTGCCCCTTCCCTCCTAAACTCCCCCCACACCCCTCCCCTCCGAGACTCTCCCTCACTCCTCCCCTCATAGACTCCCCACTCACCCCTCCTCCTCAAAGCGTCCTCCCCGCTTCTTCCCCCTTCCAACTTTCACCTTCATCTCCCTCAACCTTCTGTCTCACTCTTCCCCCTCCTCAAATAACACCTCACTGCGCCTCACCCAATCACCATCAAACCTTTTGTCCGCCCCATTCTTCCCTTTCTCCAAGCTATTCTGAAATCTCTGACACACCTTCAACAGCTCTCCCTACATCTTCCTCCTCTTCCACATCTTACCCTACCGCTCCCCCCCCCCCCCCTGTTCTGTATCCGATGCTCCCCCTTCCTCTTCCTTAACAGTATGGACCTCAAACATCCGGGGCCTTCGCTCAAACTTGACTGATCTCTCCATACAGGTTGCTTCTGACAAACCAGACGTGATCTGCTCAACAGAAACTTTCCTCCTTCATGATGTCTCTGATTCCTTGGTATCTCTCCCAGGTTACTCCCTCCTCCGATATGATAGACCTGAGCCTCGTCCTGGAGAGGGGGGGTGGGGGGGTTGCTATCTTTATAAAAAAAACTCTCTTCGTCACTCGCCCTGCACTGCCCTCTCTCCACCTCACCCCCAGGAATACCTTTGGCTACGGCTTCCCCTTCGCTCCCACCTTTTGTTCATATGTGTGTTGTACCGTCCACCAAACAGTGATGACTCCATCTACATCTCGCTGTCTGATAATATGGACCAACTTCTATCTACCCATCCCAACTCTCTCTTCCTCATATGTGGTGATTTCAATTGTCACCATGCCAGTTGGCTGGGTGTGGGTACTTCTCTCACCAGCCATGGCTCTTCAGCAAAGGACTTCTGTGACTCACTGGGACTGACACAATCTGTCAATTTCCCAACCCGGATCTCAGTCAACAGAGCATCTTCTCTTCTGGACTTCGTTATGACTAACTTCCTTGATAATGTCTGCTGCTCTTCTTCTGCTCCAATCGGCTCATCTGATCATGTGCTTGTTAAAGTGGACATTTCTCCGACCATTCTCAGAGAGCCTCCTCAGCGTCGACGAGTCTGGCATTTCACTCAGGCCAACTGGCACGGTCTTCAAGCAGCCATCAATCATCTGGACTGGTCCCCCATCTCTACCGCCTCTGACATCAACTCATCCTGGGAATTCTTCCAAAGTAAATTGCTCTCTCTCATGCACAGATTTATCCCATCTCGTCTTCAGTTGTCATACCCTTCCTCCCGTCCATGGTACACGGAATCTTGTGGTGAGGCTATTGCCCAGAAACAACTTGCTTTCTTCTCCTGGAAAGCAAATCCAATGGAAGGAAATCTCATTTCCTTTCACAAAGCCCGAAACAAGTGTGTGTCCACCCTCAGGAGAGCCAGGAAACAATATCTCTCCGTTCTCAGGACAGAACTCTCTTATCTGTCTCCCTCTTCCAAATCCTGGTGGCGTCTGGTCAAATCTCTTTCTGGTGTTTGTTCCCCCTCCATCCCCTCCCTCACCTCAAATGGCCACACGGCTGACTCCGCACGTGAAAAAGCTGAATGCCTCAACTCTGTGTTTGCCTCTAAATCTTGTGTCCCAAACCCATCCCTCTCTGTACCCACCGTACCCAGTCATACCCAGCTGCTCCTGGACTCTGTGGCCTTTCCTCCTGACAAGGTGGAAAAGTTTCTGTCAACCCTCGACTCAGATTCTGCAACTGGACCTGACGGCATCACCCCACGGGTCCTAAAATCCTGTTCTTCCGCTCTTTCACTCCCTCTCTCTGTTCTCTTCACCCTCTCTTTTGCTCAAGGTCATCTGCCATCTGCTTGGAAATCTGCCAACATCACCGCTTTGCACAAAAAAGGTGCAAAAACAGATCCCAGCAAATACAGACCAATCAGCCTTCTCCCAATTATCAGCAAAGTCATGGAATCCATCATTGCTTCAGATATGAAATCTTTCCTCTTCTCCAATGGCTTGATCTCTGATCATCAATTTGGTTTCAGACCTGGTCACTCTACTCTGGAGATGCTGCTTCTGCTTTCTCAACAATGGATGGAGGTCCTCAATGCCAAACAGGAAATAGAGCTGTCTCCCTTAACATATCACGTGCCTTCGATACGGTCTGGCCCCCCGCTCTGCTCACCAAACTCTCCTCTTTTGGTATCCATGGAATTCTCCACGCATGGCTGGCGGACTTCCTCTCTAGTCGTAGTCAACGTGTGGCCCTCAATGGGTTTCTCTCATCTCCTCTTCCTGTTCAGGCTGGAGTTCCCCAAGGCAGTGTTCTGGGCCCTGTGCTTTTTCTGGTCTTCATCAATGATCTCTCTGACTCTCTTGAAAATCCTCTCTATCCCTTTGCTGATGACTCTACTCTCTGTCGCTCCATTCTTCATCCCTCAGATCGGCAGTCTGCAGCCTCCTCACACTCTGCAGACCTGGACAAAATCACAGACTGGGCAAACAAGTGGAACATGTCTTTCAATCCTGACAAATCTCACACTCCTACGATGTCTCTCCGAAAAGACCGACTGGACAACCCTCCTCATCCACTTTCTGAATAATCCTCTCCAAGAAGTTCTGTCACTCAAGCTTTTGGGTCTCACTATCTGCCATGATCTTTCCTGGGTAAACCACATTTCAAATCTGGCCTCCAAATCCAGTCACCGACTGGGCATCCTCCATCGTGCGAAGTCCTTCCTTGGCACACCTGAGCTCCTCACCACATACAAGGCTTTCATCCGCAGCTCAATGGAATACTGCACTCCCCTCTGGGCTGGTGCTCCTGCCTCACACCTAGCTCGTCTTCACGCTGTTGAAACCAAAGCATTCAGAATCATTGGAATCTCCCGCGATGAAGCTAACTCCAAGGGCCTCTCACTCACTCACCGCAGGCATGTTGGTGGTCTTTCCGTCTTCTACAGACTCCTCTCTGGCCTTGCACCCCCAGCTCTCTCTGGGCTCTGTCCCGCAAATATTCCTCCAGGTCGCACAAGATCTGCCTGCAACCCTCTTATGGTTAAACTGCCAAAATCAAGACTCTCTGCTCACCTTCACTCCTTCATTCCTCTTTTCTCCCGCCTCTGGAACAAACTCCCTCACTCTCTTCAATCCCACTCCACCCTCCAGCTCTTTAAAACAGCTGTTCACCACCATCTCTTATCTTCCCCCATCCAAAACCTTGATCTTTTCTACCCCCGCTAATTTCACCCCAATTCCACTTTTTTGAAATACCAACTTCTGTCCTGGAAGTCCTTGGTGTCCTTGTGTTTTATACTTCTCCCACCCCCCCCCCCCCCCTTCCCACGCCTCCTCCCCCCAAGCCCTCTCCCTCCCACACATCTCCCTGCTCTCAAATGTTGTCTTGATGAGTCTTGATTTTGGCAGTTTAACCATCAGAGGGTTGCAGGCGGATCTTGTGCGACCTGTAGGAATATTTGGGGGACAGAGCCCAGAGAGAGCTGGGGGGCAAGGCCAGAGAGGAGTCGGTAGAAGATGGAAAGACCACCAACCTGCCTGCGGTGAGTGAGTGAGAGGCCCTTGGAGTTAGCTTCATCGCGGGAGATTCCAATGATTCTGAATGCTTTGGTTTCAACAGCGTGAAGACGAGCTAGGGCTTTTGGGCATTTTGGGTTTACAGGGACTTGTCGGTCTTTTAAGTCCTCTTAGTCATTTGGGCCCTTAGGTCTTCAGGGTCTTTAATAGTATTTGGGGTATTTTGGGTCTTCAGGGTATTTAAGGGTCTTTGGGGTATTTTGGGTCTTTGGGGGTATTTAAGGGTCTTTGGGGGTATTTTGGGCCTTCGGTGTTTATGGGTTTTCGGGGTCTTTAAGAGTCTTTGGGGGTCTTTAGAGTCTTCGTAGTATTTTGGGTCTTTTGGATCTTTAAGGATTTGGGACCTTTTGGGGTTTTTGGGTCTTTGAAGTATTTTGGGTCTTTTGGGTCTTTAACAGTCTTCAGTGCCTTTGGGGTCGTCAGGATACTTTGGGTGTTTGGGCCCATTGGGTCTTCAGGGTCTTTTTGAGTGTCTGGGGCATTTTGGGTCTTCGGAATCCTTGGGGTATTCTCGGTCCTTGGGGTATTTGGAGTCCTCTGGGTCTTTTGGATCCTTGGGGTCTTTTTGGGTCTTTTGGGTCTTCCAGGTATTTTGGGTGTTTGGGGTCCATTGGGTCTTTGGGATCTTTTGGGTCTTTGAAGGCCATTGGGTCTTCAGGGTATTTTCAGTCTGTTTGGGTATTTGGGGTCCTGCAGGGTATTTTGGGTCTTTTGGGTCTTCATAGTCTTTTGGGTTTTTAACAGTCTTCAGGGTGTTTTGGGTCTTTGGGGTATTTTGGGTGTTTGGGGTCCCTTGGGTTTTCAAGGTCTTTTCGGTCTTTTGTGACTTCAGGGTGTTTTGGATCTTCAGAATCATTGGGGGGGATATGAGTCCTTGGGGTCTTTTGGGTCCTGTGTCATTTGGGTCCTTGGGTTGTTTTGGATCTTTTGGGTCCTTGGGGTCTTTTGTGTCTTTGGGGTCTTCATGGTCTTTTGTGTATTTAACAGTCCACAGGGTATTTTGGGTGTTTGGGGTCCATTGGGTCTTTTGGGTCCTCAGAGTCTTTTAGGTCTTTTAACCGGTTGACACACAGTTGTGTTCAAAGATTGCCCCTTAAACCCCCCCCCCCCCCCCCAAATACAACCACATTTCTGGATTTTTGCATATTCATGATGGAAAACAACTCGTGGTGTTGTGAAGTAACTTTCTTTGCATCAGAGACCACCACCTAAACAAGGCAGTACCTGAGTCTGCCAGTCTTCGGCGTGATGTCATTGTCCAGGAACGGAAATGCAAAATGCCAATAATTTGAACGTAACGGTTTGTTTTTGTGTGGGATATCGGATTGTTCACTTTTATGAACATCCACATCCCCTTCCACCCCCGCCCACCTCTCCCCACTCGAATCCCTCCTAAAGCACTACTCAAAGCCTTTAAAACCTAGCCTTATGAAAGAGGACAGAAACAGAAACCCACACACATATTGTTTTATATGGTAGATAAAATTGTGTATGCTCTTTCCGTGTCGTTCTGAAGGATTCCTGCTTTGGTAAAAGAATAAATGTTTCTGTTCAAACTGCTGTGTGAAGAAACCATTAGAACTTCTTTCTCAAAGGCAAAAAGAGGCTTTTTAAACTGGCCACATCCTCTTCTGGGACCACATCCCCTTCTGGGGCCACATCCTCTTCTGGGACCACATCCCCTTCTGGGGCCACATCCTCTTCTGGGACCACATCCCCTTCTGGGGCCACATCCCCTTCTGGGGCCACATCCTCTTCTGGGACCACATCCCCTTCTGGGACCACATCCCCTTCTGGGGCCACATCCTCTTCTGGGACCACATCCCCTTCTGGGGCCACATCTTCTTCTGGGATCACATCCCCTTCTGGGGCCACATCCCCTTCTGGGGCCACCTTCTCTCCTGGGGCCACATCCCCTTCTGGGGCCACCTTCTCTCCTGGGGCCACATCCTCTTCTGGGGCCACATCCTCTTCTGGGGCCACATCCCCTTCTGGGGCCACATCCCCTTCTGGGGCCACATCCTCTTCTGGGGCCACATCCCCTTCTGGGGCCACATCCCCTTCTGGGGCCACATCCCCTTCTGGGGCCACATCCCCTTCTGGGGCCACATCCTCTTCTGGGGCCACATCCCCTTCTGGGGCCACATCCCCTTCTGGGGCCACATCCCCTTCTGGTGCCACATCCTCTTCTGGGACCACATCCCCTTCTGGGGCCACATCCCCTTCTGGGGCCACATCCCCTTCTGGGGCCACATCCCCTTCTGGGGCCACCTTCTCTCCTGGGACCACATCCCCTTCTGGGACCACATCCCCTTCTGGGGCCACATCCCCTTCTGGGGCCACCTTCTCTCCTGGGGCCACATCCTCTTCTGGGGCCACATCCTCTTGTGATTAAAACAAATGAATTTTGGTTCCAAGTAAATCGATTGTGAAAAAAATGAAGAAGAAGAAGAAGCGGATGTTTCGGAGGCGTGATACATCTGGCTATTTATAGGCGAACGCTCTGGGTGCGCTGGTAGCGGTTTCTACAAACTGAATGGGATACAGAGGTGAGCGTTCGTTGATGTTGGTAAGAAGAGACTGTAATTTGTGGCTTACGAGTTAGAAAGTTTTTACCATTTTATATATGCTTTTATATGCTTTGTCGGACTAATGAGATTAATGTCTATCTGTGTAGGATGTGTAAGATCGATTTCAATAAAACCGCACTCCTGTGAACGAGGTCTTGGATCAATTCCAATCCATCGATTATTACCTTTCCAACTATACAATTGTTATGATTCTAAGACAGCAGAAACTCTTTCGCATCAGAACTTGTGAAGAAGATGCCACACAGTCAGGCTCAGATTCCAACCAGGTTGAATGTGTACAATGAACGGCACTTGGTCAAGATGGATATACCTGGCACCGGGAAGTGTGAGATTTCCCCCTGTATGTAAATATCAATACAACAACCAGTCCAGACTGGCGTGATCGTCTCCGTTCCTCCCACATGTTATGCTTGCCATTACTAACAGACCATTACACAAAACGACTGGAAATATTTTTTAAAACAACTACAACACAAGCCAAACAATAGTAATAAAATGTTATATGTGAAGCCCATGTGTTTTTTGTGTTTTTTATGTCAATGTGTCTATGTGTTTTATACCTTTCCCACCCCCCCCCCCCCCCCCCCCCTTCCCGTGCTTCCTCCCCCCAAGCCCTCTCCCTCCTACAGATCTCCCGATGTCCCTGCTCTCAAATGTTGAACTCGTGTGCTTCCCCCTCTTGTCTCCCGCCCCCTTCATTGCATGTTTTATGTGTGTTTGTTTTTTTTGTCATTAATGTTAGCTCTTACACGAGCCTCGATCTTGTATACGAAAAAAAAACCCACAAGAGGGTCAGCAACAGATGTAAATGTCACAGCTTGACATCATATGCAAAGTGCAGGACTGTATTATGGTTATTCTACATAATCGGCCAGATAGACAGGCTGCGTACACGGACAGGGCGACGAGACACGTGGGATGGTCATCGTGCACGCAAGGATGCACATAAGTCCTGGGGAAGGTCATTGGAGGCTTCAAGAGCCTCCAATGGTTGGTTGAAACTGGTTGGGCTATTGGTTGAAACTGGTTGGGCTATTGGTTGAAACTGCTTGGGATATTGGTTGAAACTGGTTGGGGTATTGGTTGAAACTGGTTGAGCTATTGGTTGAAACTGGTTGGGTTATTGGTTGAAACTGGTTGGGATATTGGTTGAAACTGGTTGGGTTATTGGTTGAAACTGGTTGGGCTATTGGTTGAAACTGGTTGGGCTATTGGTTGAAACTGGTTGGGCTATTGGTTGAAACTGCTTGGGATATTGGTTGAAACTGGTTGGGCTATTGGTTGAAACTGGTTGAGCTATTGGTTGAAACTGGTTGGGTTATTGGTTGAAACTGGTTGGGATATTGGTTGAAACTGGTTGGGTTATTGGTTGAAACTGGTTGGGCTATTGGTTGAAACTGGTTGGGCTATTGGTTGAAACTGGTTGGGCTATTGGTTGAAACTGGTTGGGCTATTGGTTGAAACTGGTTGGGCTATTCGTTGAAACTGGTTGGGTTATTGGTTGAAACTGGTTGGGCTATTGGTTCAAACTGGTTGGGCTATTGGTTCAAACTGGTTGGGCTATTGGTTGAAACTGGTTGGGCTATTGGTTGAAACTGGTTGGGCTATTGGTTGAAACTGGTTGGGCTATTGGTTGAAACTGGTTGGGCTATTCGTTGAAACTGGTTGGGTTATTGGTTGAAACTGGTTGGGCTATTGGTTCAAACTGGTTGGGCTATTGGTTGAAACTGGTTGGGCTATTGGTTGAAACTGGTTGGGCTATTGGTTGAAACTGGTTGGATTATTGGTTGAAACTGGTTGGGCAATTGGTTGAATCTCACCAGTTGGACTTATCCTGTCTCCGTGCCACGGACTTGTTTGAGAGAACTGTCCGGGGCTATAAACAACAACAACTGCACTGCACTAACCTACACTGCATCAGCTGAACCGCCATACTCCCTCAGTCACAGTCTCATGTTCAAAATCTATTGCCATGCACATTGGAGAGAAAAAGAAGAAGAAGAAGCTGGCTGAGATGTGTTGTATATGCTACTCATTCAATGTAGGTATATTTATATTGTCAGTTCCTTTCTGCTTCTCCTCTATAAGACTCTGCACCCTCTTTTCTCTCAACCTATCCTCACCCCTACCCCAACTTCCCTTCCCCTCAATTCTTTACGTTCTTTCAGAATTGTAAACCTAAATACAGTACCGGTAGTTACGGTACCCTCTCCATGTCCTCAACTATTTCACGGACATGCGTGTACTGATCTTGTTCAAACGTGACACACAGATAATGAATGATGGCTTGTATAAGCACGTCATTTTCTTTCGAGATCAGATCCAAGATGGCCGACAGGAAGCCATTTTGTTACTTAAACGTGTCCGCAGCTATTTCTCAGACATGCATGGTCCGGTTTTGTTCAAGCTTGGCAGAAAGACAATACATGAGAGTATACATATGCAGAACATTTTGTTTTGTAATTCGTCCAAAGATGGCCGACTGGCGACATTTAACTCCGTACAGCAAAATTACTAAAAGCACAGGTGCTATGACATTTTATGTCTTTTTCTCCTTGTTGCCCTAAGGGAAAGTAACCAGAAAGTAGTCAAACCCACCGGAAGATCCGTGAAAGAAGCCTCGGATTTGCCCTCTTGGCAATTAATTCCTGTGTGAAGGGTCAGGGGATTGAAAGCTTGCCCCTTCTTCTTCATTATATTGCATACACATTGGAATATGTGGTCACAATAACTTGGTTATCACATCACACAGGCAGAGTTGTTTGATCCTCTTACTATTGTTACGGATTCGTCACTTCCGTCTTTGTGATTGTCATCCACCTGAAGCATTTTTAGTTTCATGTACTATTATTATTGTTACAGTTTGAGTGTGAAATGCAGATAACTGTCTTCAAAGGTAAAAAATAATGTTTCAGAAGGAAAACGAGGTGGGTGAGGGTGAAAACGGAAGAAGAAGAAGACGCGGACGAGCGGATCGAGTGAGATCGGGAAAGGAAGGCCGATCTGCTTCGAGAGGTCGAGCGGACGCTGGTGGACATTGGTCACGAGCGAATATTGGTTTCCCCGGGAAAGGGATTCCTGTGACAGTGTCGTTATTACTGTGGCAAATAAACCTGTGTGACGGGTTTTGCTTTTGGTTCCGAAAGCGAATCATCGCTGGAGAGCAGGTACGCCTCCATTACCGGCCCATCCGCCATTTCACCTCGCACCAGCCATTTCACCTCGCACCAGCCTTTCGCCTGGTTCTCATGTGTGTCGTGGATTTCGCTTGGGAACTCGCAGTTCATCGCGATTCTCCTCTTGGGAACCGCTGATCATTCATGTCAGCGTCATTGTCTGGTGAACCGAAGGTGTGAATTCCCAGTCGCCTTTTGGTTGAACTTTTACCGGACTGATGTCGGCCCGACACCTCACCAAGCGGCTCTTCTGCAGCGTCGACTGTTAGCCATTCTGGGTTCACTTCTCAGTACGACCTTTTCTTGTGATCGCGAGAGCCAAGGGGATCGACTTTGGCCTGGTATCGTGACACAGTGACTTTGGGGGATGTTACCGATTGCTCACGTGGGAATACCATGAGTTATTGATTCAGGAAATTGGTGGTACCATCATAGAAATTATATGGTGTTTGCTGTGCAAGTGAGGTTTTCTTGTACGTGTGTTACTTGTTATTATTGTGTGGTTTTAATACAATACTTGGTTTCTGTAACAATTGATTGGTGTGGTTTCACCATTGGTCATTGGCACACATAATAGCACATCTTTCTGCCGTGACTCCTTTCGGGGCTCGGAGGTACACCGTGGCCGGGGTTTGGGGAGGAGCACGTAACAGAAATTGGGGGCTCGTCTGGGATTGAATTCCCGAACATTCCCAAAATTCCCAAATATGGAATTTTCAAACATTCCCAAATTTGTGTTTCTAAAAATTTGAAATTTTTGTGTGAAGGTTAACAGGTGCTAACTAATAGTCACAATGGTGTTTGAAGTAGAAAAGTTTGCGACGTCCCCTAACGAGGCACAGTTCCAGGCGTTAAAAAGATCGGAACTTATGATATTGGCCAGATATTATAACTTGGAGGTCCGAGTTAGTATGAAGAAAGCAGAGATTCAGACATTGGTGGTAGAATCTCTTGTGGGACAAGGAACATGGGAAGAGGTAGCCTTGGATTGGTTACCAGAGGAAAAAGGAAATATTGTGCTCTGGAAAATGGAGCTGCAATTGCAGAGCCAGGAAAGGTTAAAAGAGTTGAAATGGAAAGCAGAAAAGGAAAGAGCAGAACAGGAACGAGAACTTGAGGAGAGAAGAGCAAAGGAAAGGAGAGCCGAAAGGGAGTTAAAGGAACGGGACATGGAGTATCAGAGGGAACTTAAACTCAAGGAGCTTTGAGTTACTGGGGGTACGGAGAGAAGTAGTATCCATGCCGGCTAGTTCGACAACCAGTCAGAACTCTTGCGATGTTGGTAGGCATGTGAGGCTGGTTCCACCCTTTAATGAAAAGGAGGTAGCCAAGTTCTTTCTACACTTTGAGAAGGTGGCTCAAATGTTAAAATGGCCTGTGAGGTCATGGACTATGTTAGTACCAAGTGTTCTGGTGGATAAAGCTCAATATATTGTTACGTGCTCCTCCCAAACCCCCGGTCACGGTGCAACTCCGAGCCACGAGAGGAGTCACGGCAGAAAAATGTGTTATTCTGTATGTCAAAGATCAATGGTGAAGCCACACCAATTGTTACAAACAAACAAGTATTGTATTAAGAACACACAAGAATAACAGTACAACAACAATAGTAATCAATTGTTCAACCAATATATATTTCCTATGATGGTACCATCAGGTTCGTACAATATAACTCACTGTGCTCCAAGTGAGCGAAAAGAAGAAGATTCCCAATGTCTCTAATCCTGGCTTCAAGCCAAAGTTGTTCCGGCTTCAAGCCAAAGTCGATCCGCTCCAGCGATCGTCAGAACAATGTCCAATCGAGACCAGAATCCCGTTGGGTTGGCAGTTACAGTCCTGCTGCCAAAGCTGCGCAAAGGCGCCATCAAGGCGACTGGGAAATCACACCCTCGGGTATGGACGTTTCACGACTCCAAATCGGCGACACGCAGATTTTCCACTCTAGAGCCACGTTACACACACACACACACCAGATCAATGTCTGAATGTGGTGAAAATGGTCGAAGCGAGATGAAACATTGAGCAAGTCCTGCGTCAGGTAAAAATGGCCGATGGCCCGTTCTCGTGGCGTAACGGCACTCCAACGATTCTCTTCGGAATCGACCGCAAAACCTGACACGCAGGTTGATCTGTCACAGCAATAACAACTCTGTCGCAGGAATCCCTTTCCTGGGAAACCCAAAGTTCACTCGTGACCCTCGTTCGCCAATCGTTCGCTCCAGACCTCGAAGCAGCTCGGCTTCTTGTCCGACTCACTCGCTCCGCCTTCTCTTCCTCCTCTTCCTCTTCGTCGTCATCCGGTTCCGGTTTCATTTAAAACATTAACTTTTTTACCTTTTGAAAATAGCAATCTCTATCCCTTAAACGACAACAATAATAGTACATGGAATCAAAAATGTTTACAGTGGATGAAAACCACAACAACGGAAGTGACGAATCCATAACACTTCCCCCCCTCAAGAAAGTTTGAACATAGTGAAAACTTTCTTTGCAGGCAAAAACTCTTTTAACAAACAAAAGTAAAACTCACACCCAAATGATCAATTCACATGAGTAACAATAATTAATATTCCCCAAAATAAAGCAACAAAACTTCCAAACAACGTACAGAAATTTCCAAAATAAGTTCACTCTGGACAAAGCATCAGCAACGACATTGTCCCTGCCATTTACATGCTCAATTTCCAAGTTGAACTCCTGCAAAGCCAAACTCGATCTCATCAACCTCTGGTTTTTATTTTTCATTTTTTGAATGAAGGTTAAGGGGTTGTGATCAGTGAATCCAAAGCAAAGCAAATCTATAGCACTTTTTGAAGGAGGCTGAGCTGAGAGCCAGGTTTCATGCTGGTAGGGTGGTGAGGCCTGGAAGTATTCACTGCATGGACGCATTTAGGAACGTGGAGTTCACGGTTAATCCGTGTAGGAATCTTGGCTCGGCTGCACCTGAGCACTCAGTGCTTCCAACTCTTCTCTTGATCATAAAAATCATAATCACGGTTGTATAGTCGGGTGCTGTAGTCACGTGAGTAGCGGGCCCCATCTCGGCTACCACCGTAATAGTCATCCCGTCGAGAGTTGCCAAAACTGCGCTGCTGCTGCTGGGAGCCTCCGTAGTAATCACGACTGCGGCCGCCACCAAACCTACTACTCCCACCCCAGGAGCCATAGCCACCCCTGAAACTACCTCCACGTTTTCCTCCTCTGTAGCCCCCTCGACGCCCATGGTCTGCCTTCTCTACTGTTATAGTCCGACCATACAAATCCTTGCCATTCAAATCTTTTTCTGCATCTTTGGCATCCTTCGTGTTTTCAAACGTGACAAAGCCAAACCCTCTCGACTTTTGCGTTTCCCTGTCTTTTATCAGCAGCACTTCCAAGAGTGGTCCATATTTGCCAAAGATAGAGTCCAGAACATCTCCACTTGTGTCAAAGTTCAGTCCACCTACAAAGAGCTTGCCAACATTGCCTCCATCCATGACTTGTGTGTGCTGACACTTAGTTTCAGGGTACTCGACAAGAAGTGCCTGTGCAAAGCGTGACGTCAGTACCTTCTCATTCTCTTCAGAGCACTTCCTACCCATAGTCGCGGCACAGGATGGAAAGATACCCGGAATCTCCTGCTCTAACTGTGCGGTGTTATTTTCCATACTGCGCTTTTCAACAAACATCGGATTATCAGAAACTCGACCACCGGCCAAATCATTCCCGATAACAAAAGAGATTCCCTCTACAGGACACCAAATCCTACAAATCCTACTACAAATCCTACTACAGGACACCGGTCCTGACACCAAATCAGACCTCAATTGGATGACATGAAGAGGAGCTTTAACAAAGCCACCAACCCCCTGTAAGAGAACACTAACACCAGTTGCCGTCTTCTCTGACAATGGCAAAATGCCTTCAAGCATCAAAGATTGATGTGCTCCTGTGTCCCTCAATACCCCAACAGGTCTCTGGTTTGTCAAGTCTCCATCCAGTGACACAAACCCCTCTGAAATAAAAGGTTTGTAACCCTCTTGAACAAGGTCGTTCTGTGATGCCGTAACTTTGGCATGGGAACCTTCACAAGGCACTGTCCTCCAAGGACGATTTCTCACATTTGCCAATGCAATCGGAGTTGTACAAGTCTGACTCCGCTCCTGATTTTTCCTTTTCAGGGCATAACATTGGGACATCAAATGCCCAGGTTTCTTGCAAAAAGCGCAAGTAGGCCCGGAGGAAAAACTCGTGGTCTGCCTCGGGCCCCCCGGAAGATAAGTCTGTCTTGGAACTGTAGTCTTCTGATCCCTAAAAATCACGGTATCAGATTTGTCCTCAGAGTCATCTATAGGACGCCTCCATGAATATTTTTTTTTTTTTCGTATACAAGATCGAGGCTCGTGAAAGAGCTAACATTAATCACACAGAAAGACAAACCGACACATAAAACATATAACATGGGGAGCGGTAGACAAGATGGGGCGAGAGGGGGAGGAACACAAACACAACATCTGAGAGCAGGGACATCGAGAGATCTGTGGGAGGGAGAGGGCTTTGGGGGGAGGCATGGGAAGGGGGGGGGGGGGTGGGAGAGGTATAGAACATATGGACACTGCCGGACCTCCAGGAAAGAAGTTGGAATTTCAAACCAGGTGGATCTGGGGTGAATTAGTGGGGGTAGAAAAGATCGAGGTTTTGGATGGGGAAAGATAAGAGATGGTGGTGAACAGCTGTTTTAAAGACCTGGAGGGAGGAGTGGGATTGAATTGAGTGTGGGAGTTTGTTCCAGAGGCTGGAGAAAAGAGGAATGAAAGAGTGAAGGTGAGCAGAGAGCCGAGATTTCGGCAGTTTAACCATCAGAGGGTGGCTGGCAGCTCTTGTGCGACCTGTAGGAATATTTGGGGGACAAAGCACAGAGAGAGCTGGGGGAGCAAGGCTGGAGAGGAGTCGGTAGAAGACAGAAATACCACCTACCTGTCTGCGGTGAGTGAGTGAAAGGTCCTCGGAGATAGCTTCATCACAGGAGATTCCAATGATTCTGAAAGCTTTGGTTTCAACAGCGTGAAGCCGAGCTAGGTGTGAGGCAGGAGCACCGGCCCATAGGGGAGAACAGTATTCCATTGAGCTGCGGAAGGAAGCCTTGTATGTGGTGAGGAGCTCAGGTGTGTTTCAGGGTTTGTTCTCCGCCCCTGATTTACCATAACTCCCCTGGCTAACTCTAGGCGGGAAGTTAGGTTTTTGGAACCCCATCCTTTGTGTCAAGGCAGAGTCATCTGTCACGGTTGCTGCCTCATACAACTCTGGTTCTTTCTTTTCATCCAGATGTACTTTAATGTCCGCGTGGACACACTGTTTGAATTCCTCCACCAAGATCAATTGTCGCAACAGTTTGAAGTCTTTCCCAAATCCCCTTCGAGTCACACCACCGATCAACATGGTTTCCTTCATTCTGGCAAACTCCACATGGGTCTCACTCTCCCTCTTCCTGGCATTCCTGAATTTTTGCCGGTAAGCTTCAGGGACCAATTCATAGGCTTTGAGAATGGTTTTCTTCACTATCTCATAATCTGCACATTGGTCAATCGGTAAAGCCGAATAGATATCTTGAGCTTTACCCACCAAAACACTTTGCACTAACATAGTCCAGGACCCCACAGGCCATTTTAGCATTTGAGCCACTTTCTCAAAGTGTAAAAAAAACTTGGCTACCTCCTTTTCATTGAAGGGTGGAACCAGCCTCACATGCCTACCAACATCCCAAGTGTTCTGACTAGTTGTCGAACTAGCCGGCATGGATACTACTTCTCTCCGTTCTCTTATTAATTCCAGCTCCTTGAGTTTAAGTTCCTTCTGATACTCCATGTCACGTTCCTTTAACTCCCTTTCGGCTCTCCTTTCCTCTGCTCTTTCCCCTGCTCTTCTTTCTTCTTCAGCTCTCCTTTCCCCTGTTCTTCTCTCCCCGAGTTCTCCTTCCTGTTCTACTCTTCTTTCCTCGAGTTCCCTTTCAGCTCTCCTTTCCTCTGCTCTTCTCTCCACGGGTTCTCGTTCCTGTTCTGCTCTTCTTTCCTCGAGTTCCCTTTCAGCTCTCCTTTCCTCTGCTCTTCTTTCCTCGGCTTTCAATTCCAACTCTTTTAACCTTTCCTGGCTCTGCAGTTGCATCTCCATTTTCCGGAGCTCCACATTTTTCTTTTTCCTCGGGTAACCAATCCAAGGCTACCTCTTTCCATGTTCCTTGTCCCACCAGAGATTCTACCACCAATGTCTGCATCTCTGCTTTCTTCATATGAGCTCGGACCTCCAAGTTAAAATGTTTGGCCAATATCAAGAGTTCTGATCTTTTTAACGCTTGGAACTGTGCCTCATTAGGGGATGCCTCAAACTTTTCTGCATCAAACACCATGGTGACTATTAGTTAGCACCTGTGAACCTTCACACAAAAATTTTCCAATTTTTTTGAAAAATTTGGGAGTGTTAGAAAATTCCAAATTTGGGAATTTTTGGAATGTTAGGGAATTCGATCCCGGACGAATGTTAGGGAATTTAATCCTGGATGAGGATGTTAGGGAATTCTAGCGCAGACGAGATTTAGGGAATTTTGTCAGCAAAGACGAGCCCCCAATTTCTCTTAGCAAAGACGAGCCCCCAATTTCAATTTCGGCCAATCCCGGACGAGCCCCCAATTTCTGCTACATGCTCCTCCCCAACCGCCGGTCACGGTGTACCTCCGAGCCCCGAGAGGAGTCACGGCAGAAAAATGTGTTATTCTGTATGTCAAAGATCAATGGTGAAGCCACACCAATTGTTACAAACAAACAACTATTGTATTAAAATCACACAAGAATAACAGTACAACAACAATAGTAATCAATTGTACAACCTATATATATTTCCGATGACGGTACCATCAGGTTCGTACAATATAACTCACTGTGCTCCAAGTGAGCGAAAGAAGAAGATTCCCAATGTCTCTAATCCCGGCTTCAAGCCAAAGTTGTTCCAGCTTCAAGCCAAAGTCGATGCGCTCCAGCGATCGTCATAACAATGTCCAATCGAGACCATAATCCCGTTGGGTTGGTAGTTACAGTCCTGCTGCCAAAGCTGCGCAAAGGAGCCCTCAAGGCGACTGGGAAATCACACCCTTGGGTAGGGACGTTTCACGGCTCCGAATCGGCGACACGCAGATTTTCCACTCAAAAGCCACGTTACACACACACACACACACACACACACACACACACACACACACACACACACACACACACACACACACACACCAGATCAACGTCTGAGTGCTGTGAAAATGGTCCAAGCGAGATGAAACCTTGAGATGAAACCTTGCGTGAGGTAAAAATGGCCGACGGCCCATTCTCGTGGCGTAACGGCACTCCAACGATTCTCTTCGGAATCGACCGCAGAACATGACACGCAGGTTGATCTGTCACAGCGATAACAACTCTGTCACAGGAATCCCTTTCCTGGGAAACCCAAAGTTCACTCGTGACCCTCGTTCGGCAACGTTCGCTCAAGACCTCAAAGCAGCTCGGCTTTCTTGTCCGACTCACTCACTCCGCCTTTTTCTCCTCCTCTTCCTCTTCGTCGTCGTCTGGTTCTGGTTTCATTTAAAACATTAACTTTTGTACCTTTTGAAAATAGTAATATCTATTTCCCTTAAACGACAACAATAATAGTACATGGAATCAAAAATATTTACAGTGGATGAAAACCACAACAACGGAAGTGACGAATCCTTAACAATATCTATTCGGCTTTACCGATTGACCAATGTGCAGATTATGAGATAGTGAAGAAAGCCATTCTCAAAGCCTATGAATTGGTCCCTGAAGCTTACCGACATATATTTAGGAATGCCAGGAAGAGGGAGAGTGAGACCCATGTGGAGTTTGCCAGAATGAAGGAAACTATGTCTGATAGGTGGTGTGACTCGAAGGAGATTGGGAAAGAATTCAACCGTTTATGACAATTGATCTTGGTGGAGGAATTCAAACAGTGTGTCCACGTGGACATTAAAGTACATCTGGATGAGAAGAAAGTACCAGAGTTGTATGAGGCAGCAACCATGGCAGATGACTATGCCTTGACACACCGGATGGGGTTCCACAGACCTAACTTCCCGCCTAGAGTTAGCCAGGGGAGTTACGGTCAATCAGGTTCAGAAAACAAATTTTCATGGAGGTGGCCTAGAGAGGACTATGGGGAAAAATCTGATACCGCGACTTTTAGGGATCAGAAGACTGCAGCTCCAAGGCAGACCTATCTTCCGCGGGGCCCGAGGCAGACCACGGGTTTTTCCTCCAGGCCTACTTGCGCTTTTTGCAAGAAAACTGGGCATTTGATGTCCCAATGTTACGCCCTGAAAAGGAAAAATCAGGAATGGAGTCAGGCTAGTGCAACTCCGAATGCGTTGGCCAATGCAAGAAATCGTCCTTGGAGGACAATGCCTTGTGAAGGTTCCCGTGCCAAAGTTACGGCATCACAGAACGACCTTGTCCAAGAGGGTTACAAACCTTTTATTTCCGAGGGGTTTGTGTCACTGGATGGGGACTTAACTAACCAGAGACATGTTAGGGTATTGAGGGACACAGGAGCACATCAATCTTTGATGGTTGAGGGCATTTTACCATTGTCGGAGAAGACGGCAACTGGGGTAGTGTTCTCTTACAGGGGGTTGGTGGCTATGTTAAAGCTCCTCTTCATGTCATCCATTTAAAGTCTGAGTTGGTGTCAGGACCGGTCACTGTGGGGTTACAAGCCACTCTTCCTGTAGAGGGAATTTCTTTTATTATCGGGAATGATTTGGCCGGGGGTCGTGTTTCTGGTAATCCAATGTTGGTTGAAAAGCCCAGTATGGAAAATAACACAGCACAGTTAGAGCAGGAGATTCCGGGTATCTTTCCATCCTGTGCAGTGACTCGTGCTATGGGTGGGAAGTGCTCTGAAGAGAAGGAGAAGGAAGGTGATGTGGATTTGGGTTCCATAGAGATATTGGAGGAAAAGTCGGGAAGAGATAATAGGAAAGGGAGTGACATCAAGGAACCTAAGGAAAAGGTGGCATCTGGACCAAAAGAGAAAATGGAGTGTCTGTCAGAGACATCTGGGAACGAGGCTGAACAGACGGTGCTTGTCCGAAAGAGACTTGTTGAAGAACAACACAGAGATTCAGAGCTCCAGAGTTTGATTGGTAAAGCCATTACAGAGGAAGAGGCTATGAAGGTACCTGTTGGTTACTTCATGAAAGGGGAAATAGTCATGAGAAAATGGAGACCACCTAAGGTGCCAGCAAATGACGAGTGGAAAGTTCATTACCAAATTGTGGTGCCACCTCCGTACCAGAAGGAGATATTGAGTTTGGCACATGAGACACCTTTGCCCGAGCACCTTGGAGTGAACAAGACATGTGACAGAATTTTTGTACATTTTTTCTGGCCAGGATTGCGACGTGATGTGGCGGAGTTCTGTAAATCTTGCCATTCTTGCCAGCTGGTGGGAAAACCTAATCAGAAAGTCGCTTCTGCACCTTTAAAACCAATTCCAGCTGTTGAAGAGCCATTCAGCCGAGTCATTATTGACTGTGTAGGCCCTTTACCTAAAACTAAGGCTGGACATCAGTATTTGCTGACCATCATGTGCGCTTCCACATGGTTCCCAGAAGCGGTGCCTCTTAGGAAAATTACTGCGGCAGTTATTGCGAAGGCCTTGATTAAATTTTTCACTTTGGTTGGCCTACCTACGGTCATCCAGTCTGATCAGGGTTCCAATTTCATGTCAACGCTTTTTCAGCAAGTGGTACACCTGTTGAGAGTGGAGCAAGTAAGATCAAGTACTTACCATCCCAAGAGCCAAGGGGCCTTGAAAAGGTTTCACCAGACATTGAAGAATATGATCAGAACGTACTGTTTTGAATGTGACAAGGATTGGGATGAAGGAATACCCTTATTGTTGTTTGCTACGAGGGAATCCGTTCAGGAGTCAATGGGGTTCAGTCCTTTTGAACTTGTGTTTGGACACACCGTTTGAGGACCATTGAAATTGGTGAAAGAACAGTGGCTACAGGAAGAGTCGCAGTCAACAGTGGTAGAGTATGTGTCAACGGTTAGGCACAGATTGGCAAAGGCTTGTGAAGTTGCGAGAGGAAACTTGAAAGTGACACAGAATAAAATGAAAGTGAGACATGACAAGAAATCTCAGATAAGAAATTTCAGTCCTGAGGACCGATTGTTAGTGTGTTGCCTCCTGTTCCAGGTCAGCCACTACCGGCTAGATATTTTGGTCCCTATGCAATCGAAAGGAGGGTTAATGAAACAGATTACGTGGTGACAACTCCCGACCGATGGAAAAAGCGGCAGATGTCATGTCAACCGACTGAAGAAATATTATGAGAGGAAGCCTGTGGAGAAAATGGTTCCTGTGTCACCTGTCGTGCCTGTAGTCGGGGTGCAAGAGAATCCAGAGTTTGAGGCCGGTGTGAAGTTTGATAACTTTGATGACCAGGCTTGTCCCAGATTGACGAACACAGAAGTGTTGAGTTATTTAGATGAGAAATTAGGTCATTTGACGAGGGAACAACAAGGACAACTATCCAGCCTAATTTTTGAATTTGCACATTTGTTCACAGATGTACCTGGTCGTACTGACTTGGTATATCATGATATTGAGGTGGGGGAAGCCACTCTGGTGAAACAACACCCCTATCGGATGAACCCTGTGAAGATGGAGTATCTTCGGAAGGAGGTTCAGTATATGTTGGAGAATGACATCATCGAACCAAGCAGCAGTGAATGGAGCTCACCATGTGTGTTGGTTCCAAAACCCGATGGCAGTTTTCGCTGTTGTACGGATATAAAACGGGTTAATGCAGTGACCAAGACCGACTCATATCCCATCCCGAGGATTGATGACTGTATTGATAGAATCGGCCCAGCTAAATTTTAACTAAATTTGACTTGCTGAAAGGGTACTGGCAGATTCCTCTTACTGATAGAGCCAAGGAAATCTCGGCTTTAGTCACACCAAATGGGTTGTATCAGTACAAGGTTCTTCCCTTTGGATTGAAAAATGGGCCTGCTACATTTCAACGGCTGATTAATAAGCTCATTGCAGACCTTGAGGGGGTGGAGGCTTATCTGGATGATGTCATCATCCACACCATGACCATGGAAGATCATATTAAACAAATTCATGCATTTTTCAAGAAACTGACCGAGGCAGGGTTGACCATCAACTTATCTAAGAGTGAGTTTGTAAAAGCACAGGTGGTGTTCCGAGGCCATGTAGTAGGTCAGGGTCAGGTGCAACCAGTGACAGCCAAGATAGAAGCCATTGATCGCTTCCAAGTTCCAAAAGGGAAGAAGGAGCTTTTGAGATTCTTGGGTATGGCTGGTTGGTACCGGCGGTTCTGCAGGAATTTTCTGATGTGGTAGCCCCTTTAACGAATTTGCTGAGGAAAGAGACCAAGTTTGTTTGGGATGACAAATGCCAGGCTGCCTTTGCCCAAGTAAAAGCGATATTAATGAGCTCTCCTGTCCTAGCAGCCCCGGATTTTCAAGAACCTTTCAAGTTGGCCATTGATGCAAGTGATGTGGGGGCTGGGGCAGTTCTATTACAGGAAGATGATGATGGCGTGGATCACCCGGTGTGCTACTATTCCAAAATGTTTAATAAACATCAGGCAAATTATGCCACCGTGGAAAAAGAGACCCTTGCTCTCCTGCTAGCACTTCAGCATTATGAGGTGTATCTGGGAACTACTACCTTTCCTATAAAAGTCTTCACTGATCACAACCCCTTAACCTTCATTCAAAAAATGAAAAATAAAAACCAGAGGTTGATGAGATGGAGTTTGGCTTTGCAGGAGTTCAACTTGGAAATTGAGCATGTAAAGGGCAGGGACAATGTCGTTGCCGATGCTTTATCCAGAGTGAACTAACTTTGAAAATTCCTGTAGGTTGCTTGGAAGTTTTGTTGCTTTCTTCTGGGGAATATTAATTATTGTTGCTCACATGAGTTGATCAGCCATAGGTTGATTGGTAGTGTTTGGGTGTGAGTTTTACTTTTGTTTGTTAAAGAAGGTTTTTGAATGAAAATAAAGTTTTCACTATGTTCAAACTTTCTTTCTTGAGGGTGGGGAGTGTTACGGATTCGTCACTTCCGTCTTTGTGGTTGTCATCCACTTGAAGCGTTTTTAGTTTCATGTTCTATTATTGTTACAGTTTGAGTGTGAAATGGAGATAACTGTCTTCAAAGGTAAAAATAATATCTCAGAAGGAAAACGAAATGGGTGAGGGCAAAACGGAAGAAGAAGAAGACGTGGGTGAGCGGCTCGAGTGAGATCGGGAAAGGAAGGCCTATCTGCTTCGAGAGGTCGAGTGGATGCTGGTGAACATTGGTCACGAGCGAATATTGGTTTCCCCGGGAAAGGGATTCCTGTGACAGTGTCGTTATTACTGTGGCAAATAAACCTGCGTGACGGGTTTTGCTTTTGGATCCGAAAGTGAATCATCGCTGTAGAGCAGGTACGCCTCCATTACCGGCCCGTCCGCCATTTCACCTCGCACCAGCCATTTCACCTCGCACCAGCCTTTCGCCTGGTTCTCGTGTGTGTCGTGGATTTCGCTTGGGAACTCGCAGTTCATCGCGGTTCTCCTCTTGGGAACCGCTGATCATTCATGTCAGCGTCATTGTCTGGTGAACCGAAGGTGTGAATTCCTAGTCACCTTTTGGTTGAACTTTTACCGGACCGACGTCGGCCTGACACCTCACCAAGTGGTTCGTCTGCAGCGTCGACTGTTAGCCGTTCTGGGTTCAGGTCTCAGTACGACCTTTTCTTGTGATCGCGAGAGCCAAGGGGATCGACTTTGGCCTGGTATCGTGACACAGTGACTTTGGGGGATGTTACCGATTGCTCACGTGGGAATACAGTTATTGATTCAGGAAATTGGTGGTACCATCATAGAAATTATATGGTGTTTGCTGTGCAAGTGAGGTTTTCTTGTACGTGCGTTACTTGTTATTATTGTGTGGTTTTAATGCAATACTTGGTTTTTGTAACAATTAATTGGTGTGGTTTCACCATTGGTCATTGGCACACATAATAGCACATCTTTCTGCCGTGACTCCTTTCGGGGCTCGGAGGTACACCGTGGCCGGGGTTCGCGGAGGAGCACGTAACACTATGTTAAGTCATTTTATTTATTAAGGCCACGAATCCGTTTACATTTGAGAATTGAACCTGCTAGCTGCTGCGAACCTTGATCAGTGTCTCAATTTGGATGGGTAAGCATGGGTAAAATGTGCGACTATACACATTTTGAAACCACGAGGTTTACAGATCATGTGATGTTTGCTTGTACAAAAGTGAAATGTTGAACTTTTTCTCATCGGTTGTATAAAGCAAATTATTGTGCTGTTTTATTAATTAAAAAAAATAAAAAACAGAATAACAAATTATTCTGCCTCCTGACTATCGAATATCATTAGTGTACTATAGGCCTACCGGTACTCTTTATAGAGCGTTGGTGCTGTTGAAGCGGTCTCTAATTGACCAGGGTTATGCTGGGTGGTTTGCTGTGCTTTCCCAGCAGTCAGTCAAGGCAGGAATTTGTATTTGTTTCCATGGTGCTGACTGCTGATGATACCTTGCCTACTCTTTGTTAAGACATCAAATGTTGTTTTACATCCCCTAACAACTCGTGATGTCAGACGTGGTTCCTCCAGCCGAGCATCCATCCGAAAGACGACACACATATCGATGCCTCTCTCCGCACGTGAAACATCAGGGTGACAGTTATAGCAGGGTCGAGATTCGAACCGCTCTTAATAAACAGCTCAGAGGTGAGTGTGTGCTCCTCTTTGGCCTAAGCCATCCTGCCAATCCTCCTTCGAATATGGCAGAATAAAAGGTTGGTTTAACCCTTTGAGTACGGATGACATCCAGTGCCGCAACCCGCGAAAAAAATCTGCAACCCGCAACCCCCAAATCCTGGGAAAACCACATTTCAAATCTGGCCTCCAAAGCCAGTCGCCGAATGGGCATCCTCCGTCATGCGAAGTCCTTCATTGGCACACCTGAGCTCCTCACCACATATAAGGCTTTCATCCGCAGCTCAATGGAATACTGCTCTCCCCTCTGGGCTGGTGCTCCTGCCTAACACCTAGCTCGTCTTCACGCAGTTGAAACCAAAGCGTTCAGAATCATTGGAATCTCCCGCGATGAAGCTACCTCCGAGGGCCTTTCACTTACTCACCGCAGGCAGGTTGGTGGTCTTTCCGTCTTCTACCGACTCCTCTCTGGCCTTGCCCCCCCAGCTCTCTCTGGGCTCTGTCCCCCAAATATTCCTACAGGTCGCACAAGATCCGCCTGCAACCCTCTGATGGTTAAACTGCCAAAATCAAGACTCTCTGCTCACCTTCACTCCTTCATTCCTCTTTTCTCCCGCCTCTGGAACAAACTCCCTCACTCTCTTCAATCCCACTCTTCCCTCCAGGTCTTTAAAACAGCTGTTCACCACCATCCTCTTATCTTCCCCCATCCAAAACCCCGATCTTTTCTACCCCCGCTAATTTCACCCCAAATCCACTTTTTTGAAATACCAACTTCTTTCCTGGAAGTCCTTGGTGTCCTTGTGTTTATACTTCGCCCACCCCCCCCCCACCCCCCTTTCCCATGCCGCCTCCCCCCAAGCCCTCTCCCTCCCACACATTCCCGATGTCCCTGCTCTCAAATGTTGTGTTTATGTGCTTCCCCTTCTCTCCCCATCTTGTCTACTGCTCCCCTTTTTATATACTTTTTTTGTTTGTCTGTTTGATTTTTTTGTGTGATAAATGTTAGCTCTTTCACGAGCCTCGATTCTGTATACAAAAAAAGTTGCGTACGGATGACGTCACTACACGTCATCGACTATACCTATAAATAGATCGTCAGTACATGGTTGCATTCCCGTAATGCCAAATTAATCCCGTACCGGGGGTATTTTTATCACAAAAAAATCCCGTACTCAAAGGGTTGATTACCGCAAGTTATTATTTAATAAGAACAAAACAGAAAAAGGTGATTGTCTACCCTTAATACAACAATTAGGATATAAAGAATTTGCAGCTGAAGTATGGCAGGTACCCTACATGGTCAAAAGTATGTGGACACCCGAACATCACACCCGTATGTGCTCGTCGAACATCTCTTTCCAAAATCATGGGCATTAATATGGAGTTGGTCCCCCCTTTGCTGCCATAACAGCCTCCACTCTTCTGTGAAAGCTTTCCACTTGATATTGGAACATTGCTGTGGGGATTTGCTTCCATTCAGCCACAAAAGCATGAGTGAGGTCGGGCACTGATGTTGAGCGATTAGGCCTGGCTCACAGTTGGCGTTCCAATTCATCCCAAAGGTGTTTGATGGGGCTGAGGTCAGGGCTCTGTGCAGGCCAGTCAAGTTCTTCCACACCGATGTCGACAAACAATTTCTGTATGGACCTCACTTTGTGCACGGGGGCATTGTCATGCTGAAACAAGAAAGGGCCTTCCCCAAACTGTTACCACAAAGTTGAAAGCACACAATCATCTAGAATGTCATTGCATGCTGTGGCGTTAAGATTTCCCGAACCATGAAAAAAAAAGCCCCAGACCATTATTCCTCCTCCACCAAACGTTACAGTTGGCACTATGCATTCGGGCAGGTAGCGTTCTCCTGGCATCCACCTCTGCCATAGATGATTTTTACGTGCTACGCGCTTCAGCACTCGGCAATCCCGTTCTGTGAGCTTGTGTGGCCTACCACTTCGTGGCTGAGCTGTTGTTGCTCCTAGACGTTTCCACTTCGCAATAGCAGCACTTACAGTTGACTGGGGCAGCTCTAGCAGGGCAGAAATTCGATGAACTGACTTGTTGGAAAGGTGGTTCCACGTAGAAAGTCACTGAGCTCTTCAGTAGGCCCATTCTACTGCCAATGTTTGTCTATGGAGATTGCATGGCTGCGTGCTTGATGATATATACCTGTCAGCAGGGTGTGGCTGAAACAGCCGAATCCACTAATTAGAAGGGGGTCCACATACTTTTTGCCATGTAGTGTATGTATGACTGGATGAAAATTAATATCAAATATCTCTCTGTCTTTAAACCCAGAGATCACTGATGCCAAATTGTGCATCACCATCAAGACGGTACATGGTGGCTTTCCCTCTAATACTGTACTTGATCTGTCTACTCCACCAATGTTGATCTTGTCTGGTCAACCATTGATAACAACCATTGAAAAAGGTTGTACTGTTTCTACATTGATTAGAGTAAGAAGGGAGACCATATTAGCCTGCTTTATTTCCCAGCAGAAAAGCAATCTGTCTTAGATGTTATTGCTGTAATTTATTATTTACTAGCAGGAGTGCCCGGCGTTGCCGGGTGGCGGGGGGGGGGGGCGGGGGGTTGGAGGAGGGTGAGGGGGAGGGGGGATTTTAGATTTAGAATGAAAATTGAGGATTTTAGAAACTTGGCCTATGTTGACCTTTTGGCCTATGTTGGCCTCAAAATAGTTGGGGTTGAAATCAGTGACCAGATATGCAAATCCTCTTCAAATTTCAAGTTAATCGGATAAAAATTGAGGATTTTAGAAATTTGACCTATGTTGACCTTTTTGCCTATGTTGACCTTTTAGCCTATGTTGACCTCAAAAAGCTGGTGGTTGAATTCAGTGACCATATATGCAAATCCTCTTCAAATTTCAAGTCAATCGGATGAAAATTGAGGATTTTAGAAATTAAACAAAGTTGGTGGCCTTTGGCCTATGTTGACCTATTGACCTTTTGACCCGAAAACAATAGGCTTCTTGCTTATGACCAACTCAACCATTTGGTGAAGTTTTGTGAAGATCAGTTGAAAATTGTGACCTGTAGGCGACTGACATACAGACAGACAGACAGAACAAGAAAGATGCGGTGTATAGTTGAACGATACTTGTGGAGTCTATAAAACACATTTGACCATAAAGGGGAATGCAAACGCAAAATTAATTTTTCTGACAACCATTGAAAATCATTAATTATGGTCTAATTTGAAGGGAAAAGATCTTTGAATTTTTGGCCAATTACTACGTGTCGAAAAAAGCCCTGTCGATTTCCGATTTTCCCAGTGATGTCACACTCTGAACTCAACCTTAATCCAAGTGGTGGTTTTACATAGAGAACAGTGCATGTCGAGCTCGGATTCCGATACTGATTCCACAATCATTGGTAACTGTAAAGATTCTCAGCACTAGGGCATGCCCGTACTATATATATATATCTAAAATTATATCCCCCCCCTCTATTTACATGAAATGGTTTGGTCCATTCGCAAAGCCAAAGCGAACGGCTTGCGAGTACGGTGACAATCCCCCCCCTCTATTTACATGAAATGGCTTGGTCCAAAGCGAACGGCTTGCGAGTACGGTGACAATCCCCCCCCTCTATTTACATGAAATGGTTTGGTCCAAAGCGAACGGCTTGCGAGTACGGTGACAATCCCCCCCCTCTATTTACATGAAATGGTTTGGTCCAAAGCGAACGGCTTGCGGAGTTTGGTAAAGAAATCGCCATAGCTCGGTAACTACTTGTCCGATTAATATGAAACCTTGAAAAGGCACATCCTCGGGTCCCCAGCAATATACCTGGCAAGTTTCAAGTATATCGGACCCGTGGTTGTCGAGAAACAGCGGTCACAGACAAACACACAAACACACAAACACACAGACACACAGACACACAGAGATTACTGGAATTATAGATAGACTAGGACGTGCCCGTACGTGGGTGCCCGTTCGGAAAAACATTCCAAACCGCGTGGCAGTAACGACCACAGAACCCCCCCCCTCTATTTACATGAAATGGTTTGGTCCATTCGCAAAGCCAAAGCGAACGACCACAGAACCCCCCCCCCCCCCCCCTCTATTTACATGAAATGGTTCGGTCCATTCGCAAAGCCAAAGCGAACGGCGAACGGCTAAATCGCCATAGCTCGGTAACTACTTCTCCGATTAATATGAAACCTTGAAAAGGCACATCCTCGGGTCCCCAGCAATATACCTGGCAAGTTTCAAGTATATCGGACCCGTGGTTGTCGAGAAACAGCGGTCACAGACACACAGACACACAGACATACACACAGACATACAGAGATTACTGGAATTATAGATAGATGTTGAAACTGATCAGTGAGATTGAAAGAAACTATTAAAGACAAAATTAGTGATGGAAACGCTTCCGGGGGAATTAAGGACCCTTTTCGTTTTGAGCCTTGTATCAGCGATTCAGACGAACATGGTGTTAGTGAAGATGGTGGTGTTATGGTCATAGTGAAGTTGAAAACACCGTCGTATGTTGACTACAGATTGGTGGTTTTTGTTTTTTCATTCAATTGACAGTTTATCAGGAATTTTGTATTTATTGATAAATCAGTTATATTACTCCAGAAGAAATATGGCACGACACGGCACAGCATGGCATGGCAAGACACAGCACGGACAGCCCAGGCACACCCGGACAGCGCTGACCAAATGGACGACGAATGCTTTGTCCCACCTTCTCAGGCTGATTCTGTGTCCTGTGTGGTACAGGATCGTCCAGATTCATACTTTCCCGGGACCACATTTGTGTCTGTGGCCATGCGAGTCCGTGCCGCGTCCTTTTGTATTGTGCCGTGTGTATCGTGTATGTGCCGTGTCATGCCGTGTCCTGCCTTGTTGATGTCCCGCCCCAGAGGAGTGAGATTGTGGGGTTATGGTGGAGGGAGATTGTGGGGTTATGGTGGAGGGAGATTGTGGGGTTATGGTGGAGGGAGATTGTGGGGTTATGGTGGACGGAAGGTGTTGTAGTGGTCGTGGGTATTGTTAGCTAGGGTGATGGTTGGTGGGGGATTGCAGAGGGGGATGGGATGGTGAAGGGTATTGTGAGGGTGATTATTGATGGAGAATTGTGAACGGGGAAGTAGTGCTGGATGGTCTTACAGTTTTGAGCGATGGCTGTTTCTTCTGGTTAATCGTGAGAGTGGCATTCTCTCTCAATTGTGGTGGATAACCACAAGATCTAGCCATCTTGGTTGTTTCATAACTGTGCTCTGTAAATTGTCCCAAACACAACAGTGAACATTTTATAGGCCCGATCCACATGGGTATTATGGACAAACTTCTTCCAATTTCTGGCAACCCTCAGATCTTTCGGCCCTTGGTGTAGCATGAAACCATCTAGGTTTGTATTCCTACAACCAAGGACGCATCGACCCAGCATATTTGTAGAAAGTCGAAAATTATTCGCCGTTTGAGTTTAATCGTACCACGACGTAACCCGTAAACAATATGGATGTGGCGGTCTACTTTATGGTGTAATATCACGGCTAATTGTGAAGAAGATTTCGAATTTTAATTGCAAAATTATTGACTTAATGTTCACTGTTGTGCTCGGAAAAATTACTGATGGAAGGGGACCACGACTGCCTAGAAAATACGAAAGGCTTCCTTAAATAGGCTATCTATACTATAAGAGCTGTTTGTCTGTGCGTGTCACCATTTTTCTTAGATGGCTTCACAGGACTTTGTCAAACTTTCAGAGGTTCATCAGTGAGTGCCAAAATGTAAGAATTTCACCAAAACCAAACCAAAATTTAAGAATTTCACCAAAACCAAACCAAAATTTAAGAATTTCACCAAAACCAAACCAAAATTTAAGAATTTCACCAAAACCAAACCAAAATTTAAGAATTTCACCAAAACCAAACCAAAATTTAAGAATTTCACCAAAACCAAACCAAAATTTAAGAATTTCACCAAAACCAAACCAAAATTTAAGAATTTCACCAAAACCAAACCCAAATTTAAGAATTTCACCAAAACCAAACCAAAATTTAAGAATTTCACCAAAACCAAACCAAAATTTAAGAATTTCACCAAAACCAAACCAAAATTTAAGAATTTCACCAAAACCAAACCAAAATTTAAGAATTTCACCAAAACCAAACCAAAATTTAAGAATTTCACCAAAACCAAACCAAAATTTAAGAATTTCACCAAAACCAAACCAAAATTTAAGAATTTCACCAAAACCAAACCCAAATTTAAGAATTTCACCAAAACCAAACCCAAATTTAAGAATTTCACCAAAACCAAACCAAAATTTAAGAATTTCACCAAAACCAAACCAAAATTTAAGAATTTCACCAAAACCAAACCAAAATTTAAGAATTTCACCAAAACCAAACCAAAATTTAAGAATTTCACCAAAACCAAACCAAAATTTAAGAATTTCACCAAAACCAAACCAAAATTTAAGAATTTCACCAAAACCAAACCAAAATTAAAGAATTTCACCAAAACCAAACCAAAATTTAAGAATTTCACCAAAACCAAACCCAAATTTAAGAATTTCACCAAAACCAAACCAAAATTTAAGAATTTCACCAAAACTAACCCAAATTTAAGAATTTTCGAATATCTCAGCGTGTAATTGACATATAAACTTCATTATCATTGCTTCATTATCCATCATTGCTTCGGATATGAAATCTTTCCTCTTCTCCAATGGCTTGATCTCTGATCATCAATTTGGTTTCAGACCAGGTCACTCTACTCTGGACATGCTGCTTCTGCTGTCTCAACAATGGATGGAGGTCCTCAATGCCAAACAGGAAATCAGAGCTGTCTCCCTTGACATATCACGTGCCTTCGATACGGTCTGGCACCCAGCTCTGCTCACCAAACTCTCCTCCGATGGTATCCATGGAAATCTCCATGCATGGCTTGCGGACTTCCTCTCTGGTCGTAGTCAACGTGTGACCCTGAATGGATTTCTCTCATCTCCCCTTCCCGTTCAGGCTGGAGTTCCCCGAGGCAGTGTGCTGGGCCCTGTGCTTTTTCTGGTCTTTATCAATGATCTCTCCGACTCTCTGGAAAATCCTCTCTATCTCTTTGCTGATGACTCCACTCTCTGCCGCTCCATTCCTCTTCCCTCAGATCGGCAGTCTGCAGCCTCCTCACTCTCTGAAGACCTGGACAAAATCACAGACTGGTCAAACATGTGGAACATGTCTTTCAATCCTGACAAATCTCACACTCTTACTATGTCTCTCCGAAAAGATCGACTGGACAACCCTCCCATCTACTTTCTCAACAATCCTCTCCAAGAAGTTCTGTCGCTCAAGCTTTTGGGTCTCACCATCTGCCATGATATTTCTTGGGAAAACCACATTTCCAAGCTGGCCTCCAAAGCCAGTCGCCGACTGGGCATCCTCCGTCGTGCGAAGTCCTTCCTAGGCACACCTGAGCTCCTCACCACATACAAGGCTTTCATCCGCAGCTCAATGGAATACTGTTCTCCCCTATAGGCTGGTGCTCCTGCCTCACACCTGGCTCGGCTTCACGCTGTTGAATCCAAAGCTTTCAGAATCATTGGAATCTCCCGCGATGAAGCTATCTCTGAGGGCCTTTCACTCACTCACCGCAGGCAGGTAGGTGGTCTTTCTGTCTTCTACCGACTCCTCTCCGGCCTTGCTCCCCCAGCTCTCTCTGTGCTCTGTCCCCCAAATATTCCTACAGGTCGCACAAGATCTGCCAGCCACCCTCTGATGGTTAAACTGCCGAAATCTCGGCTCTCTGCTCACCTTCACTCTTTCATTCCTCTTTTCTCCCGCCTCTGGAACAAACTCCCACACTCACTTCAATCACACTCCTCCCTCCAGGTCTTCAAAACAGCTGTTCACCACCATCTCTTATCTTCCCCCATCCAAAACCTTGATCTTTTCTACCCCCACTAATTCACCCCAGATCCACCTTGTTTGAAATTCAAACTTCTTTCCTGGGAGTCTTGGCAGTGTCCATATGTTTTATACCTCTCCCACCCCCCCCTTCCCATGCCTCCCCCCCAAAAAGCCCTCTCCCTCCCACAGTTCTCTCGATGTCTCCACGTCTCTCGGTCCCTGCTCTCAAATGTTGTGTTTTTGTCCTTCCCCCTCTCTCCCCATCTTGTCTAACGCTACCGATGTTATTTGTTTTGTGTGTCTGTTTGTCTTTCTGTGTGATTAATGTTCGCTCTTTCACGAGCCTCGATCTTGTATACAAAAACAAAAAAAAAACAAACAAAAAAAAATTCTAAATGCTAATCCTATGTTTCCAGGCCAAAGGAATCCAAAGCTTATGTCAAATAAGTAACACCAAAAACCAAGAAAAGAAGAGGTTTAGGTTTTTAAAAAATGAAAAACTTCTTTTTTTTATACAAAGTTTCATTTTTTAACTGTTCTGTAGTACCTAAGCCTTTGGAGATTTGACAGGTAGTATTAAATTATCCCCGACCCCATTCGTGGGTATTCCCAGTGGGTGTAGGGAAGTGTTTTAGGCCCCCAAGGAAAATAGAAAAAATAGGTGCGGCAACACCGAGTACCCCTGCTGGTATTCTATAAGTCTAACAAACTTTCAATAAGCACTCCTGCCTGCCTGTATGCTGGAGGAAGGGTAGGTCCAGATCTAACATATCATGGTCTGAGAACAAGGAAGACAAAAACATGGAAGAAACCATTCATATTTAATTCACATTTAAGGTTGTGAGAGTAATCGTTTTCATTATTTATCAATGGATTCAGCCTGTGGTGGAGAACACTGAAATCCTGCTTTTGTTGCAAATTTCCTGAGCACTTGGTACTCTGATCTTGTCAAATCGAAATCCTCAGGTTTTTGAAATTACAAACTTTGCAGTGTGGTTAAACAAAAGCAAATCGGGAAAATGTTCTATAACAACTTTATTATAGTTTGATAAGATTTGTTGAGGAAAGAAACAATTTGGGGGGAGATGTCTGTGATTGACCTGTCGACGATTGTGACAGCTCAGTCACCTCCACATCATCATCAGATTCTGACAGCTCGGATAATGTTCCACCTGGGTCCTGGATATTACTCTCGGCCATCACCATCATATTTATAGGCACCTCGGGAGATTTTTCAGGGTGCTCCGTTACACAGTCACCAGTGAAATGGTGCCAATTTTCCCAAACTGGAGTTGGAAACGCAGTTCCACTCTCCCGTGAAAGCACATTTGCTACTTCCATTTGTGAATCAGTCCCACTAATTGGGTTTCTGGTCTGTCCAATGCCAGAAGCAAGAACCGGTGCTACTTCATTCCCAGACTCAGTAACAGTCTTAGCCTCACTGCCGGCTTCATCTCTATAACCTTCAAAACCAACAGTGCCTTGTGGCACAATTTGGGGAATCATTAATGTCCTCCATTACAACATTTTGATTCCCTTCATTATGTGAGGAATCGTCAAAGAGGCACTTAGACGCTTCTGCAGTTACAGTATCCATACTCAACACAACCTTCTTTGCCGTATGCTATTTGGGTTACGCTACACATTCATCATTCATCACTTCACTTTCAGAGGGAACATTAATCGTACCAGCCAAACTGCAGGATGGCACCTCGCTGCATTCAGATGGCACCAGGGTATTCTCTATTTTACACTTCATCTCGGTGTGACCTGTTTCATCACACTTGGTGCAATATAAACATGTCCAAACGCTGCACACAAAAAGCACATTAGAGTGCCTGATATGACGCATTCAAAATTTATGGAAATTAGCAAACTAGTACATTTTTGAGGAGCTTATGGCATCAGGAATCTGAAGAATCAATGTTTACATTTGCGCAGATGCCTGCCTTGCCGCCATTTTGCATTTTCAAAATGGCCGCCGTAAAATAAGAATTTCCGAATATCTCAGCGTGTAATTGACATAGAAACTTCATTCTAAATGCTAATCCTATGTTTCCAGGCCCAAGGAATCCAAAGATCATGTCAAATTAGTGATTATGAGCACCAAAAACCAAGAAAAGAAGAAGTTTGTGAAATGATGTTTGTATTTTCATGAAAAAATGCACACTCAAATTGTTGGTAGTGACAACAGCATACGTATAGACGTATTTCCTATCTCAGTTTGACACAGCATTACACATGCATATGTACGACAAGAGTATGTTCCACAAATCTTGAACATTGATGACATCAGACAGAAGCTTTATGAAGATTATGTCACTGAACATATCAATGGAGATGTTAGTCTCTGGGCACCAGTCAAAAAGCAGAACAACACGATATACATGTCTGGCAGCAAAAAACAGACTTTCAAGTTCTGTGACCAGACAGTTGACCGAAAAGAGACCAAAGATCTCGATGGTAGGCTGATGGTTCTCACAAGGCCGAGCAGGGACATCAATCAGAAGAATGCAGTTGGCAACTATGAGTTCACATTGACTCCGAGAGCACTATTTGCACCAGACGGCTTAATGCTTCCATGTACTGACAAGTCCAAGCTGATACACAGCCTTGAGAAGCTGGAAAAAAACAGATGAAACCCAGGAACAGACAGAATCTCCAGGGGCCAAAGAGCAGGATGATGACAGAGGTCCTGTATCATCATCTCCATCGTCATCATCAAATCCAACGATCACCATTGTTGATGGAATGGTGCTTGTCCAGAAGATGGCAAATAAATCAAAGACAATCAGCACAGTCAAAGATCTAGCCCAGTGTTTCAATGACAGGCTCGTGAGCTTGACAGCAGGGTTCAGTGAGGTCATCCTGATCTTTGATACATGGTTACTATCAGGACAAAAGTGGCCAAATACTGCCAGTCATCCCGGACAAAAGTGGCCAAATACTGCTAGTCACCACAAAGGTTCCTCCTGCCCCACAAGCCATCATCGAGTTGGTCAGATGCCACTGCAAAACCAACTGTTCTACACAGAGATGTTCCTGCTGAAGGAATAACTTGCCTTGCACAGAACGATGCTTGTGCTGCACAGAATGTGAAAACGATGCAGACTGTACTGTTGAATATGACACTGAGAGTGATGATTAGGGGTAATGATGTGTCAAACTGAGATAGGAAATACGTCTATACGTATGCTGTTGTCACTACCAACAATTTGAGTGTGCATCTTTTCATGAAAATACAAACATAATTTCACAAATTTATTCTTTTCTTGGTTTTTGGTGTTCATAATCACTAATTTGACATAGGCCTCGGATTCTTGGGGCCTAGAAGCATAGGATTAGCATTTAGAATGAAGTTTCTATGTCAATTACATGCTGAGATATTCGGAAATTCTTATTTTATGGCGGCAGTTTTGAAAATCCAAAATGGCGACTAGGCAGGCATCTGCACAAATGTAAACATTAATTTTAATATTCCTAATGCCATAAGCTTCTCAAAATGTACTGGTTTGCTAATTTCCATAAAATTTGAACAAAAACACAGAGTGAACCTGACTTACTTTAAAAGAGATATTCAAGCCTGTATCTTGGCAGATGACAGATTTTGGGATGTGTTCCCAATCGTAACCAGATCGAGGCCCTCCTTGAAGATGATTTGGATGGAGCACTACAATGAACCCTCACCTGACAACTCCTGTTCAATAAGGTTAAGTACCGGCTCCCACATATCGGAAGGTCAAACACCAGAAATAGTTATCGCATGGATGAAATTGGTTTTCAAGATGTCCAGCAGGAAAAGTATGTAGGTGTCATCCATAATTGACAATCAAGTCAACTTCCATCATCAGGTGTCATCAGCAATCCAAAAAGGAAATGAAATCCTGGGAATCATCACTTAGAAGTTCTCACACATGACATTGGAGATGCTACCAATCCTCTATAAAACTTTGGTCAGACCCCTCTTCGAGTATCGGAACTTTCTGTGGCATCTGCGATACAAGACTGATGGGGACAACATCAAGAAGGTAAGTTACATAGCCGGGCAACTTGTTTAATTCCTGACTTGTGTCACCTACCTTACGAGCAACGACTGGAGATACCGAACCTGCACTCATTCTACTACAGACGTTGATGGGGTGACATGATTACCATGTACAAGTTACTGCATGGGAAGCTCAGGGCTCCAGCGAATCACTTTTTCACTTTTACAGCAAAAACAACCACAAGAGGACACCAGCTAAAATTGTTCAGCAATAGGTTCAGACTGGAAGTGAGAAACAAGTTCTTCCACGAGAGTCATAAATGCTTTTTTTTTTCTTTCTTTTTTGTATACAAGATCGAGGCTCGTGAAAGAGCGAACATTAATCACACAGAAAGACAAACCGACACATAAAACATATAACATCGGGAGCGGTAGACAAGATGGGGGGAGAGGGGGATGGACACAAACACAACATTTGAGAGCAGGGACCGAGAGACATGGAGACATCGAGAGATCTGTGGGAAGGAGAGGGCTTTGGGGTGGGCATGGGAAGGGGAGGGGGGTGGGAGAGGTATAAAACATATGGACACTGCCAGGACTTCCAGGAAAGAAGTTGGAATTTCAAACAAGGTGGATCTGGGGTGAATTAGCGGGGGTAGAAAAGATCAAGGTTTTGGATGGAGGAAGATAAGAGATGGTGGTGAGCAGCTGTTTTGAAGACCTGGAGGGAGGAGTGGGATTGAAGGGAGTGTGGGAGTTTGTTCCAGAGGCGGGAGAAAAGAGGAATGAAAGAGTGAAGGTGAGCAGAGAGCCGAGATTTCGGCAGTTTAACCATCACAGGGTGGCTGGCAGATCTTGTGCGACCTGTAGGAATATTTGGGGGGACAGAGCACAGAGAGCTGGGGGAGCAAGGCCGGAGAGGAGTCGGTAGAAGACAAAGACCACCTACCTGCCTGCGGTGAGTGAGTGAAAGGCCCTCAGAGATAGCTTCATCGCGGGAGATTCCAATAATTCTGAAAGCTTTGGTTTCAACAGCGTGAAGCCGAGCTAGGTGTGAGGCAGGAGCACCAGCCCATAGGGGAGAACAGTATTCCATTGAGCTGCGGATGAAAGCTTTGTATGTGGTGAGGAGCTCAGGTGTGCCGAGGAAGGACTTCGCACGACGGAGGATGCCCATGGAATGGACTTTCACAAAAAGTTGAGGCTGTAAGTGGTCTTCCTTCAAAAATAGTCTATATCTGTACTGGAGGGACCAGAGATTTTACACCACTTAGTAGTTCGGTCAACAGACACAGAAACTCATATTTGGTTTAATTAATAGATATGGCTTCACTTAACACTTATTCGTTATTTTCTTGAATAAATATCTTGGAAGGAAGATGTTGATGTTTTTTTGGTGTCTTTTTACGTTCGATTGGCCCCGCCCCCCCTAAATATATCACGTGACCGGTCACGTCATCTTGAGGATACTTTTGCTGCGGGACTTATTTATGTGCAGCCGACATACGCTCTGAACTCTGAAAAAGTACTCAGAATGCCAATTGTTGCTGGTTCCAGCATTACATCCAAAGATTGTATGAGTATACATGCTTTCCCAAAAGATCCAGCTGTAAGGAAAATATGGACAGCCAAGGTAAAACTGAACGGAGGAGTGGTGGGGATGTTAATAAATAAACAGGAAGACGTCACGTAGAGAATGATACTTGCAAAATATACCCCCCCCCCCCCCAAAGGTTGCCATGGATACATCAAATGTCCATTTCATTAAGATTAAAATTGACGATCTTAATCAAAGCTCGGTTGAATTGGATTTAAATTGATTTTTCCGATGAAAATTGATGATATTAGAGTTCGACCTTGAGTTGACCTTTGACCTTTTGACCTCAAAAATAGTTGGTTTCCCAATTTAATGACAACATGCAAAATTTGTTCAATTTTCAAGTCAATCGGATGAAAAATGGTGATTTTAGAAATTCGACCTCCAGATGACCTTTGACCTCAAAATCAATACGCTTCTCAATTGATGACCTCTGCAACTTGGTGAAGTTTCATGACGACCGGTTTAGAATTGTGACGTGTAGGCCGGTGACAAACAAACAGACAAACAGACAGAATAACAAACGCAACCGACCAATATACTTGAAAAATCTTCAATTTTGCAAGTAATAAGGCTTGCAAAAGCCTTACAGATAAAGAGTAGATAAATCACTGGGGAATGATAAATCAATAAAAAAGAGTAAATAAATCACATCAGCACAAAGACACGAGTACAGTATATTTTAATGTGAATTATACAATGAGACCAGTAAATAATGAACGAACATATGGAGAATATGGGATTTCAACTTGGGTTCATCATGAGCCATCCTAGAACACTAAGCGGGGAAACCCTCAGGTTGGTGCCACCCAAATATTTTTGGTCGTGGGCCCTTTTGACTTTTTCTGTTCGATTTGTGCCACGGTTTGATGATCACAAACTGCTCTTCCAAGGTAACAATGACAGGATTTTTCAGATGAATCCAAAATAGTTCAAAAAAACCTTCGAAATCCATTAACCTTGAACGTTTCATTCTGCATCGTTAAACCTTTGCTCGCGCATTTGGCAGGTGATGCACAACTACTGCAACCATAACTCATTTAGGGTGGAGTCACATGCGGAGAAAAAAAAGAAGCTTTCAACAAATCTTCAATCAACAAGGACTTCCTTTTTCTGCGAAATATGACAGACTCCATTTGAGGAGGATATTGTCCTGTTGCTTTGGTTGTGCGGGAGGCACAGCATATGAATATGTGATATTTTACAACGTCGGGAGGGGTTGAAGAGTGAAAAGATCGATCAGTCGTTGCTCGTGCTTCCCCCCTATGTTGGCGCCAAAATTCACGTGGGAATGACGTCAGAGGTAAACAGCTGCTGATAGTCACGCAGGCATTTAACATGCATTCGTTCTTGCAGGGAAACAATCATTCTGGAAACGGTCACAACACGAACTAGAACGGCACTCAGTGGAGAGTAAACCTCCGGCTGGTGAACAGTTTACGTTTTGTATCCCACTGATAGGCCGGATCTGGATTCAGACCTGAACCAAAATCGAATCGGCTTGTTCTTGTCACCAAACCAACTCATCCACCTAGTTTAGTCATAACTCGTCCATTACTTTTTTAATATCATGTTATATATCGCTTTTCACGCGATCTCTCAATGGTGAAGAATCACTTAAAAATTAAATAATTTTTGTAGCCGAATCCATCTTCAGATCTTCACAAAAATCGAAACGATTAGTCGTTGTCAGACACACAACTTGTCCACCACGTTTCGTCCAAATCCGTCCATAACTTTTTGAGATATCCTGCTATGTATCATTTTTGGCCACATCACTCAATAGTGAAGAATCACTTTAAACATCATACTAGCTTGATCCGGATCTTCACCAAAATTGAATCGTTTCTTCCTTGTCACACACCCAACCTGTCCACCAAGTTTCGTCCAAATCCGTCCCAAAACTTTTTGAGATATCCTGCTATGTATCATTTTTAGCCCAATCTCCCAATGGTGAAGAATCACTTAAAGATTAAATAATTCTCATATCCGAATCCATATTCAGATCTTCACCAAAATCGAATCTATTTGTGCTTGTCAGACACCCAACCTGTCCACCAAGTTTCGTCCAAATTCGTCGACAACGTTTTGAGATATCCTGCTATATATCATGTTTGGCCCTATTTCCCAATGGCGAAGAATCACTTTAAAATTCTACTAGCCGGATCCGGATCCGGATCTCTACCAAAATTGAATCGATTCTTCCTCGTCACACACACAACCTGTCCAACAGGTTTCGTCCAAATCCGTCCATAACTTTTTGAGATATCCTGCTATATGTTGGTTTTGGCCCTATCTCCCAATGGTGAAGAATCACTTTAAAATTAAATAATTCTCATATCCGAATCCATATTCAGATTATCATCAAAATCGAATCTATTTGTCGCTGTCAGACACCCAACCGGTACACCAAGTTTCGTCCAAATCCGTCCACAACTTTTTGAGATATCCTGTTCACGAACACAGACAGACAGACAGGGGTGAACACATAACCTCCATCCACCTTTGGTGACGGAGGTAACTATTGCCGTTGGAGAGTGTTGTAATGATTACATCAGCTCAGAGATCAAGGTCCTTGTGAAAAATGAATACTGGTCTATAAAGGGGACGACCACAGGAGGTCTTCCACAAGCCCTCGATATGTGTGCTTCAATAGTATTGCTTGTTACATGGTATGCAACACTGAATGGGTTAATTGTTTTGAAACATTATAACCAGTGTCGGCAAAAATGTAGTTTGGTGACCTGGAGTTGCAGGTATTTGATGACGAGCTGCACTCGTACTCTGTACATAGCGCTGGTGCTGCCGAAGCAGTTTCTTGGCCTGGGTTATGTGGGTGGTTTGCCATTTCCTTCCCGGCAGTCAATTAAAGCGGGAATTTGAAATTGGTTCATGATGCCGGCGATAGCTCGCCTACTCCTCGCGAAGAACAGCGTGGGATGTTTTAACGGCCACGAAAAATGTCGGTAGACGGGATGCCAGTTTAACGTCAATTCGAAGGACGGTTCACACATTGATGATTCACCCCACCTGTATATCCACCATTTGGCCACATCACTCTGCTCTTCCTTTTTCGTGGGCCCTTTTTCACCAAAATGTCCGTCCCAAACCAGGATAACAGTTTAGAGCTGCGTCGGGATTCGAACCCAGTTACCTAGGTTTATCACTGACTGTGCTTGTGCTACCATATTCATACTAACCTATGTCCTTATCGGGAGGTTAGAATGTTTTTACACTTTTTGCTCCCACGGAGAACAAGTTGAAAGCTCCGTTAAAGAGGTGGACGACTATGACGTCGTTTTATAGACGCGGAAGGATTAATTAATGCATGTTCTATAACACTACAACTATTAAAAAAGTAATTCCATACACGTTCACACGCATAAGCTATTTTATGCGAGTTGTTACCATACATACGGTGTACCAGGATCTGAGTCAACCATCCCTGGAAAACTGCCGCTGAGGGCGTGGCCACACTTGACTAAACCTTTCCAAGGCGGGGCTTGCGAGCCCCGAGTCACGTGGAGGCTCCTCCCCTTCTCCTTAAGCGGGACCCGCTGAGGGCGTGGCCACACTTGAGTAAACCTTTCCGAGGTGGGAATAGCGAGCCCCGAGTTGCGTGGAGGCTCCTCCCCTTCTCCTTAAGCGGGACCTGAAGAACTGTTTGTGAGTCACAAGCCCTATTTATCCTGGCTCACACGCAAGCCAGCTCGGTTATATAAATTTAACCATACCCTCATTCCTTCACTGCTCTCATTTCCTTGTCCCGTTAGCCTCGACTGACCCCTGTATTCTCACTTGACTCCAATCCTAAATAAAACCCCAAAGCCAAAAAAAAACAATGTTTCATTAATTAGTACAGGTCGTAAACCCCAATTGTAACCAAGGCAAAGTGCACGTGGACAGACTGGATAAATTAAAGATTTTCCGCCTTCATTGTGATTGGAAAGTCGATATACACGTAACCCTGGTCACCTGGTGTGGTGTTGGCTTGAGATATTTGGGTCTTGAGTTTGAGCTTTGAGCCCCTGTCACGCCATTAAACAACACCAGGTGGGTTGACTCACCCTGTCATCCCTTCTGAGGTCGACAAAATGAGTACCAGCTGACTTGCAACAGGGGCACAGATGCGTTTCCAGAAAATGATGCAACCAGCAGCCATAGGCTGCACCCAAAACAACAATATATATATATATATATATATATATATATATATAATAAAATCCTCGCAACTGGAGACGAGACGGTATATTAATGGCCGTTATGTTATGACCGTTTCCGGCTCCTCTTCAGCATTCCATTTGTCCTTTTGCATTGAAAACGAAAGTGAACATTCCCTCCTCTCGAAGCGCTCAACACCTTATCTCCACGAACGAGGGCAAGGGCAGGGTCTTAAGCCTCATCCTTCCGTGATAAACACAACACCGCTGCTCTGCGGCCTTGGCTCACCACGAGGCGCTTCCTAGGATATGACCTCCCGGTGCTCCCGCCTGCGACACATTAAGGAGGTCATTCATCAAGTTCATGGCTTCCACCTACCTCCCTCCACCCCGACGTGAGTCGTTGCTGAACTCGATCGACGCGAATTTTGTCAAGTTCCCAGAGGCAGACGTGGAATCATTGGGCCCTAATAATTACAAAGGTAACTGGATGGTATTCATAGAACACTTACCCTGCGCAGTCGACTTGGTGCGAGGCAACTTTTGTTTTTTTTCTTCTTTCATCCAATATGGCTGCCACTGCCAGACCACGTGAGCGATGACATCATAAATTTATATTCTCCGATATAATTGTGTAGATCACGCTCAATAAATTTCAAACTGATCAGACTAAACGTCCGTCGAATTATGACGTCATCGTTAAGAGCACCTATTCCCATGCAGAATTATTCACAATGAGCCACGTTTCAATTTATTCCATGCAGTGCTTCTGGAGATGGATACGTTTTTCAGTTTTTTCAAGATGGCGCCTGTACCACGTGACCTATGACAATTATCATTAAAATATTGTACAGGTTGCAAGCGTTGTGCTCGTCGAATTATGACGTCATAATTAAGGTACCGATGACATCTTTAACATATCTTATTCCCCATGGGAAGTACTTGACAATGAGCCAGGTCTCGACCTTTTTTCCATTGAGCAGTTTGGGAGAGATGTGTAACGTTTTCCCAAGATGGCGTCCGTACCACGTGACCTATGACGTCATAACTATGAATTTTTAAAAATTCTAGACGGAGGCGCTCCTATGGTAAAATTTCGTGTCAATCGGACCAACGGTTGCCGAGAAAATCGATTTTAAAATTGCAGACACGCCAAACGTACGCACCCGAATGCCTAACCCTGTTTTCGCTTCGTGAGCGCAAGGTAACTAGAACAGCACTCGGTAGAAAGCATACCTCCACCAGGCTGAACGGTTTACGTTTTGTATCCACTGATAGGCTGAATCTGGACCAAAATCTAATCAGCTTGTTCTCGTCAACTCACCAACTCATCCACTAAGTTTTGTCCCACTAGTCCACAAGTTTTTGAAATATCATGTTATATATCGTTTTGGCCCCGTCTCCCAATGGTGAAGAATCATAAATAAATAATTTTAAATCAGATCCGCATCCGAATTTTCACCAAAATGGAATCATTTAATCCTCATCACATACCCAACCACACCACCACATTTAATCCTCATCACACACCCAACAAATTTCATCCTCATCAGACACCCAACCACTCCACCACATTTCATCATCAGACACCCAACCACTCCACCACATTTCATCCTCATCACACACCCAACCACTCCACCACATTTCATCCTCATCACACCCAACCACTCCACCCCATTTCATCCTCATCACACACCCAACCACTCCACCAAATTTCATCCTCATGACACCCCCAACCACTCCACCACATTTCATCCTCATCACACACCCAACCACTCCACCAAATTTAATCCTCATGACACCCCTAACAAATTTCATCATCAGACACCCAGCCACTCCACCACATTTCATCCTCATCACACACCCAACCACTCCACCACATTTCATCCTCATCACACACCCAACCACTCCACCAAATTTCATCCTCATGACACCCCAAACCACTCCACCACATTTCATCCTCATCACACACCCAACCACTCCACCACATTTCATCATCAGACACCCAACCACCACCACATTTAATCCTCATAACACACCCAACAAATTTCATCCTCATCAGACACCCAACCACTCCACCACATTTCATCATCAGACACCCAACCACTCCACCACATTTCATCCTCATTACACACCCAACCACTCCACCACATTTCATCCTCATCACACACCCAACCACTCCACCACATTTCATCCTCATCACACACCCAACCACTCCACCAAATTTAATCATCACACACCCAACCACTCCACCACATTTCATCCTCATCAGACACCCAACCACTCCACCACATTTCATCCGAATCCGTCCACAACTTTGAGATCCTGTTCACAAAGAGACGGGGGTGAAAACAACCTTCGGTGGCAGAGGTAATTCGGCCCACCTACTTAGTCTACCTGGGTTGGCAGGATGGCATCGAGGTATGCTCACTGGTATGTAAACTTCCTAGCCTGGGTTCGAATCCCGACCCAGGTACGAATTGATCATCCTGGTGTTTAACACGTTTCATCAACGCGTGTTCCGTCCCTCGGATGGACGTTAAACGGGGCATCCGGTCAGCGTTAGTTGGTGCACGTTCAGGATCCGACGATGTCCTTCATGACGAGTATGCAAGCTATCGCCGGCATCCTGAACAAATTCCTGTCCTAACGACTGCTGGGAACGGCAAACGACCCAGGATAACCCTTCCCAATAAACGCCTTCGCCAACACCGACGCTCTGTAACAGGGTATAGTCACATATGTCACACACACGTAAAACTCAACCCAGCTAGAGATTGTCACGCTGGTGTTCCTCATGTGGATATTAAGCCGGCTGTCCTGTCTGTTAGCATCAATTAAGCAACATCAGCGTTTTCCCCCCACGAAGAGTAGGCGACTCATCACTGGCATCCTGAGTGACATTCCTGCCCAAATTCTCAGCAAACCTGCACCTGGCAAGCATTGTGGTGGCAATGCCAACACGCCTTCGTCCTTCATTGGACCGAGACCAGGTTTGTGGTGACAAGCCAGAGATGCCAGACCCACGCACGTACTCGTACATCAAAAACGAGCAGGGTCATTTTTTGCTCGCAGTAGTTCAGGATGAAAAGTTTATGACAAAAGCACCGACTGGGAACAACATATCAAAAGGTTGTGGACGGATTCGGACAAAACTTGGTGAACAGGTCGGTTGTGTGACAGACAAGGACTCCCCGATTCGATTTTGGTGAAGATCTGAATACGAGAATTTGAGATTCTTCACTATTGAGAGATAGGCCAAAAACGATATTTCAAAAAGCTATTGACGAGTTATGACTAAACTTGGTAGATGAGTGGGGTAGGTGACAAGAACAAGCCGATTCGATTTTGGTTCAGGTCCGAATCCAGATCCGGCCTATATGTGGGATACAAAACGTAAACTGTTCAGCCTGGTGGAGGTATGCGCTCTACCGCGTGCTGTTCTCGTTATCAAACCAGTCGAACTCAAACTACCAAAACATTGTTGCTGTCTCAACACTCATGACATGGAGGTGACGGTCAAGTTCAAGAGCCTGGAAGACCACAACCTCCCCTCCAGCGTTCCTTTTTGAAGCTTGCAGACATGTCTTCAGATTGTTTTAGTCTTCAGATTGTGGCTGATTGCCCTCATCACGAGCAACGTGTTCTCTTTTTAACGGCCACAATTATTCCCACGTCATTGGAGGGTTGGCCGGGGGAAGCTGGGCCCAAGTCTTTCACGAACCGGTGGGCCAGGCCTGACGTTCGATTAAAGTTAGGGTAGTAATTTGATCATTTTGCCGGCGATAGCTCGCCTACTCTTCGCGAAGAACACCATTGTTTTTGATGAGACCCATTTTCCAGATGTTAAAACATCTAACGTCCATCAACTAATGCCGGCAGACAGGAAGCATAGCTTAACATAGTAGAGGCGAGTTTGCGTACTTCTCCATAGTTTTAGCCCGGCCTATTCTCCCCCAATAAATGACTATTTGTTTGACTAAACCATTGGTCCACATGGCGAATCAGTAAAAGAAATCCCCTTTCAATGAGAGACGAAGGAAAACAACTTTTTTTTTCCAGTACATACTTGTGCTTGAAGCATTCCAAAAAAAAACTATTGGTCGCAATTACTCTGGGAATATCAAAATCCCTGCATCTACGTGGAAGTTTCTGCGGCAAAAGCAAATAATCGTCGAGGGAATATTTAAAAAATAATAAAAAGGGAGGTTAAACTCCATTCCGACTGCACGGCAAATTCCCCAGCCATGAAACCACGCATATTTTTGGAGTAAATCCCACTTCCCAAAACAGGATGGTTTGTAGTCATTGCCCAAACGACAGACAATCAAGAGGCATATAAGGGTGTCCTAGCATCTGTCTGCAATTGGAATTGGTGGGGAAGAGGGAGTCAGAGGGTGGGGTGCACCACATTTAGGCATTTGCGATTTTCAAAATGTCAACCAGTCTGCTCTTGCTCAGGCAGCAGGAATTCTATCCGAGCGGGAAAGCGACGGTAGAGGCACACAGACCCCACTTGTGGCTTGAACTTAAAGGGGCTTAGGCTGCCGCCTTGAACTTTCCAAAACAAGCTGGCTGTGTTGCAGGGAGACTTGCTTTCCGCCCACCGGCGCCAAGGGGCTTGAAGCGCCTCACGCAAGCACATCAAGTAATTGCACAAGGTAATTTATATACATGAAAGAAGAAGAAAAAAATTGAACGCAACAAATAACCACAGGACATGGAGAAAAAAAATTCAGACTTTTATTCATCAAAATCACACTTCCAATGAAAACAGCCTGGTGTTGGCTTAGCGGTTAGGGTGCCGGCTTGGGATCCTAGGGATCTAACCCCTGCTCTGCGGGGAAAAATGGCCTCTAAAGGTGGTTCTTCTTGTTTTCGATTCATCAAAATCACACAATCTTTGCATCCTCTCAAAACACCTTCAGGCAACGTGGAGGTGCGATAGGTTGCACGACATTTACTTCGAGTCCAACTTCGTATTGGGATAAAACGCCAAACTCTCAGCTATTTGACCCAGAGACAAACTTTTGCTCGAGCACAAAAAAAATCAATCATGGAGCAATAGCGATTGCGCCCCAATTGGTGAAACCAGTCGTGCTTCACTGCATCATGGGTGGCACGAGCCACGACACTGCTGCAGTGATAATCAACAAGTACGGAAACAACGGCAGAGACCTCACAAGCAACAGTGTTAATCTGGCGTGAGAAAATTAAATAAATGACCAGCAAAACGTGCGCAAGTATAAACATGCACAGATTTCTCAGCCCTCAAAATACTCTTCCGATCTCCCAAAAGAAAGCTACGCAGCCTCGGGTGACATTAAAATATGATCAAATACAACAGAGTTGCTTTGAAGAAAATACAAACAGATTTGACAGCTCAGCAGAGGTGAACAAGTAACTAAGGCTAGACAGATACAACGTGTCTACTCTTTCAGGAGCAATCTCAGAATCCTACTGAAGCTGCATAGACAGCTTGTATTGCATGGAGATCTAATGCTCTCAAAATTATTGGAAACCGAGGCCAGTCACAAGGTCTGTTGCTTTCACATTCAGGAAGGTCAGTGATCTCTCTTGTATACCACCGATTCCCCAACATTGCTCCCTCTGCTCTGCCATTCGACCATCCCCATCTACACCAGGATGCACGCAATCCTGTAACCGCCTCCTGGGTAGTCTTCCAAAATCCAGGTTGACTGCACACCTACCTCAGCTCTTTTATTCCTCGCTTCCCGTCTATGGAAGCACCTTCCAGAGGCTGTTCCGTCTCGCTCTTCCTCCCAGGACGTCAAGCAAGCCGTGCACAGACATCTCGTCACCCCCATTTCTGATCCATGATCTTTACTTCCCCCTTAACTGTCACTACCCAACCTTCTTACGTGTTAGTTTGTGTTTCCCCCGTTTGCCTGTTCATTCATTCATCCATCCCCTTGATATTTCTCACATTGTCAACTCTACCTTATCCTTCCAGGGGAAAGAAGAAAGAAAGAAGAAAAAAAAAAAAAGAAGATTCGAGTTCAAAAATATGCGATAATTTTTATAAAAAGTTGATAATGTATTTTGGCAGTCGAGAGGGAGGGGGTGGGGGCGGGTGGGGGAGTTGTCGCTGCCTCGGCATCTTCACCAAAATCGAATAGATTCTTCTTTGTCACACACACAACCTGTCCAAGTTTCATCCAAATCCATCCATAACTTTGAGATATCCTGCAATGTATAGTTTTTGGCCCTATCTCCCAATGGATATGGGTATCAACAATCCCAGAATATGGGTCGCTGTCTCGGGGCCGAGCTTCTCCTGTAATTTTTTTTAAACAGTCCAGTGAAACCCCTCGTCGGCTCATCTTCATTTCCTCATCCTTACATTTAAACACAGAAGCTGATTTTGCTTTCTTGCTGGAAACGAAACATTTACCGCTGTTAATGGTACAGTTCAAACTTTACAGAAAATGGTTATTGACCAAAAATGTGCGTTACAAAGAAATAGAAATGGGTTTGTATCCTCTGTCCAAAGAAAATGTTAACCATCTTCTCACGCATTTTTTGCCAATCTTATGGAGAAATAGCGTTCAAAAGTCGAGGATGCAAATTGACTCCATCGGTCCAAACGTCCCACAATGTCCTTTATTTTCTATCATACGGCTGAATAAAAGTGACCATTTGTTTTTATTTTTTAAAGTTTTTTGTTTTTCATTAAAGTTTCTTAAGAAGTTATAAAAGAGAAAGGGTAGGGGGCCCTGGGGTTGCTTACCTCGGAGCCCGGGCTGGCTCTCGACGCTCCTGCCCGTCACTTTCACGAAGTGTCCTGCCCATGACATTCAGAGGACCAACAGGATATCTTGAAGGTGAGTATGCAGAGTCCAAGCTATCTAGTCTGGGTTAAATTACTGCCTCGACTATAAAATGTCAATGTAGGAATTGAAAGCAGACTAGCTAGACCTTGGTGCTTCAGAGGCATACTGTTGCATTTGTCAGTGCACCATTTTTAGAGGGGGAAGAGGGTAGGGGATAAAGTTGGCTGTCCTAACTGCTCACATTTGCTTATGGCCGTTAATCCCTGAGTGCATTTTAAAATAAGTAGGGCATTGTGTCGTCATACCCCAGCCAAGCACAGAATTCCTTCCACAATCTCTGGGGGCACTGCAGCAGCATAGCTGTGCCACCAGAAATAGCAGAAATGCGTAGCAAGGTGCTGCCTACTCAAATGGAAGCCTTCTGATTTAAAATAATTACAAACCTCAAACAACCAGACTCAATGGCATAATGGTTGGTGTGTCTGCTCTGGGTATACCAGAATATGGCATAATGGGTGGAGGTTGGCGATTCATACCCCGGCTGAGTCGTACCAAAGACAAAATGGTACGTGCAACTTCCTTGCTTTATGCTCAGCCTTTAAAAATGATAGACCATGGCCAACAACCATCAGGTGGTAACAGTGCATGGTTGTTTTTTTTGAATACAGAGTCGAGGCTACTGGAAGGACTAGTACACTGAACACATCAGGATGTACCAGGACAAAAGGAACAGTAGAGTTAAAGGACAATATAGAAACTTGGACAAGATAGAGATAAGGAAACACAGGAGGGAAAACGAAATTTGTAAATAAGGATTGTGGTGGGGTTAATGAGGGTAGAGATCAAACCAGACTAGAAGGTGGAGAAGTTACTAACAACTGACTGCTACTGCACCAGACAGGATCAGCTTGTGTCTTAAAAAAACATGCCCTGCTACTCTTGCACATCGACTGTCTGTCTGTATGTGTCTGTATGTGTCTGTATGTGTCTGTCAAGGCCTCTAAGTTCCTTGTAAGGGAACTCATTATAATCACCAGCTTTAAGCCGCTGTCACACCTTGACGTTTTAGCCAGCGTATGCCGACGTATGAAAAATTTGGCTAGTTAAGAGCACGCTGAAGCACGCTGCCATACGTCGTAGTACGCCGAGCTCGTCGACAAATTTTGTGCATGCACAAAATTTGTCGACGTATGCCAGCGTATGACTCACACCAGCACTCAATTTTGATACATCGGCATACGCTGGCTAAATCGTCAAGGTGTGACAGGGGCTTTAGAGGTAGTTAGAATAATACAAGTTCCGCCCACAATATTTACAGTATCACAAAATACTGTGCCTTCAGAAAGTATTCACATCCCTCAACATTTTTACATTTTGTTGTGTTAGAGCCCAAATTTAAGAAAGATAAAAGGAATTTTTATTTAAAATTGGTTAAATTGAGATTTTAATTTTGGTCACCAATCTACACAATTCCCCCAAATATCAGTGGAGATATATATATATATATATATATATATACATATATATATATATATATATATATATATATATATTGTTACTGATCGCGGTTTAAGATGTTATGATGACCGAGCGGTGGTGTATTACCGCGACCTAACAGGATCCCTGACTCACCCGATTCACCCAGGACTTTGGCCGGATCGCACCGCAGCTGCTCAATGAGAGGAAAGGACGAAAACGACGAATGCAAAGAGGAAAAGGAATAAAACGAATAGACGGACAGAAGAGTAATTGAATTTATTATTTACACAAGCAAAAAGGAGCAATCAAGGTTTATTTACAACACATAAGACGCAGGTGACACAGTGCAAATTTTAGCTTACCTACAGACTTAATTAAATACCCAGGGACAGAACAAACAAAACAAACTCACGTACACAAGAAGGGTGGAAAGGCAGGAGGTGGATGGCTGGAGGGAGAGGGAGGTCCAAGGGGGTCCTGCAGCTCAACCGGCGCGTTTAGCAGCCGCCGTTCCTTTTCGGCCCTGCTCCAAACCGCCGTTCAGGCCCCCTTTGGCTGTTGGGTGTTCTTGCTGCTGCGGCCTCCGCTGCGTTCCCAGGACTTGTCTGACTCGTTGGTCCACACCCTCAACTCCTTCTTGGTCCCTCACTCTTTACCACCGACTCCTCACCGCAACCAACGCAACCACTTGACCACCACCTCTACTGACTGACTTCACCACTCTCCACTTGACGACCGACTCTCAACCAACTCAGACCAACTCACCACTCACTTCCGTTCGCGCCTTTTATAGCGCCTCCAGCGATTACGCCGCCGGCGTTTTGGACACGCCCATCGGGGTGCTCACCTCGGCCCTGGTTGGTCGCGCGACCCTCGGGCTCCCCCCTCGATGACGACGGGCGGGTACGCCCCTCCTCCCCTCTATAACGAGGTGGAGACACGCCTTTCTTCTCCGACCCTGCCTCGTGGTCAATGGCGGTTATTGGAGGGGAGGTGATTGGGAATCGAGGGCTCAGCAATGACGAGAGGGGATGTAATTGGCAATAGAGGGTTGGCAATCACGAGAGGGGATGTAAAAGGGAATGGAGATTTTGGGGATGGGAAGGAAAGGGAGATTTTGGGGATGGGAAGGAAAGGGAGATTTTGGGGATGGGAAGGAAAGGGGATCTATTCTCTTTCACTGGTGCAATGGAGTACTTCAATTAATGGGAGACACAGCCTTACCCTAGAACACAGAATAAGAGATAACTATGAACAGGGGTATTCTATTACTTGGCTGACGTGTATGCTTGTGGACTAATTATGGGATGCCCTTTCACCTTTACACAGCTCCGGAGGTAGGGGGGCGCAGAATAACCAATAATAATAATAGTACAGCACACAATCAAAAAAATATACAGTCCTCATCTCCGCAACAATTATATATATATATATATATATATATATATATATGTTTTGTTTTTTTAAAGAAAAATTTCCAAATTAATTAGAAGTGAAAAGCTGAAATGTATTAGAGTCAATAAGTATTCAACCCCTTTACTATATGAATATTGAATATATTCATATAGTAAAGGGGTTGAATACTTATTGACTAATACATTTCAGCTTTTCACTTCTAATTAATTTGGAAATTTTTCTTAAAAAAAAAAAAAAAAAAACCCCCAAAAAAAAACCCTTTACTATGACACTCCAAATTGAGCTCAGGGGAATCCGACTTCCTTTGATCATCCTCAAGATGTCTACTACAACTTGAATCGAGTCCACCAGTGGCCAATTCAATTGATTGTACATGATTTAGAAAGAAACACGTTTCTATACTTGAGGTCCCACAGTCGACTGTGCAAATCAAAGCAGAAACTAACATGAAGTCCAATGAACTGTCCATATAGCTCAAGGAAGAGAAGTGAGAAGGCATACATCTGGGGAAGGGTAAAAAACAATTTTTAGAGTGTTGAATGTTCCTAACAGCATTAGGAAATGAAAAGAATATAGAACAACTCACTCTTTCTAGAGCTGGATGTCCAACCACACTGAGAAAGTGATCAAGAAGGACCTTGGTCAGGGAGGTGACCAAGAACCCAATGCCCACTGACAGAACTACAGAGATCCTTAGCTGAGATGGGAGAACCTGCCAGAAGGACAAGAGTATCTGCAGCACTTCACAAATCTAGGCTTTATGGGAGAGTGGCCAGAAGGCAGCCACTCTTGAGAAAAAGGCAAATGGCAAAACACCTGGAGTTTACACAAAGGTACGTGAAAGCTAGAGCATGAACCAAAATATTCTGTGGTCCGAAGAGATGAAAATTAAACTCTTTGGCCCAAATGCAAAGTGCGACGTCTGGCAGAAACTGAGCGCAGCTCATCACCCATCTAACACAATCCCTACCGTGAAGCATGGTGGTTTTTATCATGCTATGGGGATGCTTTTCAGCAGCAGGGACTGTGAGACTTGTAAGTATAGAGGGAAAAATGAATGGAGCCAAATACAGGCAAATCCTTGAGGAGAACTTGCTTCAGTGCAAAAGGACCTTGGATTGCAGCAAAGATTCACGCTCCAACAGGCCAATGACCCCCAAGCAAACAGCCAAAGCAATACTGGAATGGCTTCAGAACAAGAACATGAAAGTCCTTGAGTGGCCCAGCCAAAGGTCAGACTTGAATACCATTGAGAATCTATGGAAAAGACTTGAAGATTGATGTTCACCGATGCTCCCCATCGAACTTGACAGAGCTTGAGCAAATCTGCGAGGAAGAATGGGAGAAACTCCTCAAATCCAGATATGTGCAAAGCTCATACAGACATTCCCAAAACTCAAAGCTGCAATCACTGCCAAATGCACTTCCACAAAGTATTGACTCAGGGAGTTGAATACTTGTGTAAATTAAATATTTCTGTATTTAATTGTAATCAATTAATAAAAATGTCAAAAAATTTCTTTTTTTAACTTTGACATTGTAGGGTATTGTGTTGACCAGTGACAAAAAAATCCCAATTCAATCCATTTTAAATTCAGGCTGTAAAAACAAAATGTGAAAAAGTCATGGGGTGTGAATACTTTCTGAAGGCAATGTAACCCATTAAGTTTCCAGAAGAATCAAATCAGTACATCTGTTCTGTATCAGTACATCTGCTCAAAATAGTTGATAGTTTGTCTAACTTAGAATAAAGCAGCACAAATCATACTAATACTTTGCCATTTTGCTTTTTCTGGCACCATTGCTACATTTTGTCTCCATACATTTCAGAAAGCCAATTCACAAATGAAGCAAGGACAAGTATTTTCACACGAACACCACTGCGTCATTGATACCCATGATTGCACCAAACTACTACTTCAGAAATCACAATAGTGTAAAAGTTGGTTTTGCTGGCAGTGTTTAAATTAATCTTCTGCTAAAACACAGAATAAACAAGAAAGAGCAATCAGAGAATGCAGACCCTCACCAGGATGTGTTTTCAGTGGTTTTTAAGGCTTTTGTGTTAAAACAAATATGGCAGCCAAACCACGTGACCGATGACATTATTATTATTTTTTCTCCACCAAATTATGCCTGCATGACGCTCAAAAAAATTTCACCTTGATCGACGAAGTTTTGTACTTGTCGAATTATGACGTCATAATGGAGGCACCTATGACATCAACATATTTTATTCCCCATGGAGAGTTCTTTACAAGGAGCCAAGTCTCAATTTTTTTCTATTCAGCACTTTCAGAGATATGGAGGTGCAACGTTTTTCCAAGATGGCGGCCGAACCACGTGACCTATGACGTCATACTTCATTTAAAAACTCCACAGGTGGAGTTGCACCTATGGTGAAAATTTCCTGTCAATCGGAGCAACGGTTGCAAGAGAAAATCATATTTATTCTGTGCGGCCAAACAAAGACTCAAATGCAATACCCTCTCCTCTGGCGAGGGTAACTAGAATGGCATTAAGTAGAGAGCATACATACCTCCACCTGGTTGGCCATATCACTGAATGGTGAGGAATCACTTTAAAAATTCTACTAGCTGGATCCGGATCTTCACCAAAATTGAATCAATTCTTCCTTGTCTCACACACACACATGTCCAACAAGTTTCGTCCAAATCCGTCCACAACTTTGAGATATTTTGTTCACAAACGGACAGACAGTGGTGAAAACACAACCTCCATCCACCTTTGGTGGCAGAGCTAACAACTACTTCATGCATTATAAAGTAATTGGAAAAGCAATTTTGTAGCGATGACATATGGTCATGGCCAAAAAATGTGATTAAACACTTAGAGCAGATTGGTCAAGTGACCACGAGTCAGGAGGTCACGTTCCTGTCGACTAACACGTTATGGCCCAATTTTAAACCAGAGCAAGATGGCGGCCACGACTCACCTTTTGTATACAGCACAAGGCTGTGGCATAGCATCATTGGCCGAGGAGAGTGGCTGTGCCACTGATGCAATGCCCACTCTGTAGGTTTTGGCAGGAATTTGGAATTTGGCCATGGTGTCGGCAATAGCTCCCCTACTCGGCGTGAAGGACATCGTGGGATCTTTAACATTTATCAATAGCAGCAAACGTGACTTCGTTTACCGGCACACATTGAGGAATCACCTGCCAGCGAACACCGTGGTGACAGCTTATAGGTAGGACATTGAAACCCAAGCTAGTCAGCTTAGTGACAAGTGTGCGTAACTCTGTCATCCCACCAGCTTGCAACTCCAAGGAAACCACAGTCAAGTATGTAAGAGAAGAAGCTCTGCCGATTAGAAGCTATTATTTTTGGGGTAGAGGCCTTGACACAAATCAACAGGTATGGCTCGACGGCAAGCTCAAACAACACTGCATAAAGCACAATCACCTTTTTCGCTCGTTTCAAGTTCATTGCACAACTAAAGGTCACAGATACCCGAAAGACATTCACCAGACCTGGAGAATAGTAACCGGATTTGTGGTCTGGCCTGCAAAAATGTTCTGTTAGTCGACAGGCAATTTTGATTGAGCACCAGCCACATGTTTGGTGCAAACTCATGTGTACATATACACATGTACATACGAGTGGATGAGGTGAGCTGCAGCTTTGTATCACCAGAAAACCTGATATCTTACCAAGAACTTTCTCTCACATAAAAGCCTCCAGAACTTTTAACAAGTCAGGTACTGGTAACAAACTTGAGCCAAAGGAAGCAAAGCAAGGAAAGTTGCAAGTGCCAAAAAGGTAGTTTGAAAACAGCTCTCATTTCAGCTTAAGTGTAGCAATCAAGTTAATTCCCCTTTCCTGCAAATCTGGCAAGGGGAAAAAAATACCTGGTACGCCTTTTGGAGAATGGCCACGCCAATGAAAGGATCAAGCAACTTGTCCAGACATGCATGCCTCTGGCAGAGAAGGGGTTTCCACAAAGTTAACAGGTGCGGTTTCCTCACACACCTGCTGACAGATCCACACCCTAAACAGGCACCAGCAATTAGCTTTCCACACATTTAAAGCCAAACGCATCCACGAACTGCAAAACTACGCGCAGAGTTAAAATCCACAATAATGCATCTACTCATTGCTGCCAATTCATCAAGTTGCTCATTTCAAATTTAATTCCTTCATGGGTGGGCACCATGTCAGAGGGCAGCAATTAGCACATCAATTCTGGCATCACAATTCACAAACCAATCCTTAATGACCGAGGTAGGCATTAAAACACCATCACGATCATTCGTCTACACTTGTGAAGTTAAGAAGGCCATGACCATGCAAGCTGGCCCCTTAAATATAAAATGATTTTTAAAACCTTCTCAAAAGGCCCAAACTGCCTCAACTCCATACACAACTGCCCTGTGAAATATCAGGAATCACTCCCCTCCCCAAGCATGCGTGACTTGCTCCAAATTACACCTGTTCCAGCAGTGCAAGACGAATTGGTCAAAAAAGCAGCGGCAGAAGATGGGAACACATGTATCAAGGCTAAAAAGATGACAACTACAACAAATGGCCAAAAACAGGCTTCAAGGCCTATTCAACCTCCTTGTCGGTTAAATACCCACAAAAAGCAGTACCAGGTGTATTTCAAAAAGAGTTTCATCAAGCAAAGTAACCTCAACTGATTTGCTCCATAATAACAACTTGGGGTTCGAAGGCCAAAACCAAACGTGGGCACTTCACATAACTGCCGTCGATGTATTCCAACCTTCATATTAAAGTGAAAGGACTGGAATAGTTGATCACATCTTGGAGTTTGCCAAGCATCAATTGTTTCCCAACAAAATCGCATCCCGATTCAGAAACCATTTTCACTTGAATAACGAGCTGTGGAGAAAAGAAAACAAGAAGACGTCATGCGGAGCACGATACTTGCAAAATCCGCCCCCCCAACCCCAAGAAAAAAATTCCATTGATACAGCAAATTGTTCACTTCATCAAGATTAAAATTGACAATCTTGATCAAAGCTCGGGTCAACGGGAAGAAAAGTGACGATTTTTCAGATGAAAAATGATGATTTTGGAAGGTTGACCTTTGACCTTTTGACCTCAAAAATTGTTTGTTTCCCTATTTAGTGACAATGTGCAAATGCTGTTCAATTTTCAAGTCAATCGGATGAAAATTGAGGATTTTAAAAACTTGGCAGATGTTTACCTTTTGGCCTATGTTGACCTCAAAAATAGTTGGTGGTTGAATTCAGTGACCGTATATGTAAATCCTCTTTGAATTTCAAGTCAATCAAATGAAAATTGGTGATTTTAGAAATTCAGCCTATGTTGACCTTTTGGCCTATGTTTACCTAAAATATAATTTGTGGTTGAATTCAGTGACCAGATATGCAAGTACTCTTCAAATTTCAAGTCAATCGGATGAAAATTGAGGATTTTAGAAATGTAGCAAAGTTGGTGACCTTTGGCCTATATTGACCTATTGACCCCAAAAACAATAGGCTTCTTGCTTTTGACCAACTCTACCATTTAGTGAAGTTTCGTGAAGATCGGTTGAAAATTGTGACCTGTAGGCCGGTGACAAACAAACAAACAGACAGACAGAACCAGAAACGTAACCGACCATCTTCGATGTTGCAAGTACCAAATCCTGGTATAAAATGCCAACAGGTGCCAGTTGGAAGGCGTGCACACCTGCAGGCGGTTTGGCCAAACACCTGGCAAGTCGAAGTGGAATTTTCATTTTCTGTTATGGAGGGTTTCATATCCTTTAACGGCTGCAAATGAACGGCTCACATGTTTGTGGGGTTGATCAAGGTAAGCTTGGCCCAAGTCTTTCATGAACAGGCGGGTTAGGCCTGGAATTTGCAATTTGTTCAGGGTGCCGGCAATAGCTCACCTGCTCTTCACGAAGGACAAAGATCTTTAAAGATCTGGGAAGACAAAAGGACAGAAGGACAAAACTGGGATCTTTGAAGTCCACCAACCGGGATGCTCATTCCCATCAACCTGATTGTCTTGTCTATCGCAGAGTCTGAATTATCTTGCGCATTCACCCGAGTCCCAATCATTACCCGGTGCTTATATATTTCCAACGTCTGACCTATCTGACCCTTCCAGAAGAAAAACTTAACACAACTTTCCCTCGCAGCACACCTAACACCTGCCAGATATACGATTCACCCGAACGTCTTACCCAAAACCCGTATTGAACGTCCATCCTTTCCAACTGGCTAGCCAGGTGGTTACAGAGCCCAATTAAACAGTAGAAGGGATAGCGGCCAGGGGATCGACAAACTAATGCCGGCAGACGACGGCCATTTTGCATCCATCCTAGGAACGGCACACACAATGATGACTGGCCCTGCCTGGGAAACACCGGGATGAGAGTTTATAGATGGCTAGGGATTCAAACTCAAGCTATACAGCTTCGAAGCAAGCGAGCATACCACTAGGTCACCCTGCCAGCCCTCTAGGGTTTGCATATTCAAAGTACATATTTACTTTACCATTAGGCGATGGAGAGGAAGCAAAATGGCTTCCCAGTTCAGCACTGGGCTAAAAACATCCTCTGCCATCTGAAAGTTCATTTTTCCATCTACAAGTATGAGTGCTCTGTAGTTCATGAAGCACCTGCTTATGGTTCATTGACCTAGTCAACACACACACACACAAGCTGAATCAAAAGAGCAGTCACATTCAAAGTGCTGTTATACCGAAGAGGCCGTGGAACATACTTCCGACTTGAGATGATGGTAGCATAGACATTTTGCAAGGCCTCGAGTCGGCGATTATCACACTCGTAATCTGCAGACAAACAAGGCCGCCAGAAAGCCAAAATAAAACAAGCAGGAGCCAGCCGCAGCATTATATAATGCAGTACGGGTGGTCAACATGACTGTGGCCTTGCGGAAAGGGGTCGTCCTGAGCAAATTGCCATTTCATTGGGCAGACTGAGGAACACTTTGGAAAGCAGCTGGGAAGAGGAGACTCGTGTGAACATGTGATTACAATCACTCAAAGGCAGCTGTTAAGAATTCACATCTTCAAAATGGCTGGCAAGCTGCCTTTCCAGTGCACAAGCAATTGAAGAGCCAAGACAGATGCATATATGCAAAAATAATGAGGACATTGATAAATATAAAGTCCACGTTTGAAGCACAAATTAGATCTCACATGCTCAATGAAACCGATATGGTCAAAGTTGGATTCTCAACACAGACCATAATCACAAGGAAGGGCCCGACGTGAAGCGAGGACCACACCTGCTGCACACCAAGCCCAGATGCCTGTTAGGAAGCATGATGGCAAGATATTTTTGGAGAGCAATGGCGATGAGCAAGTAGTGATTCATTTGCAACAATCTCCTGAGGTTTCTTTTGTTTTGCAGTGGAAGCATGTAAAAGGCCATTTGGAGAGGCAGGCGGTTGTCCTGCCAAAGCAAGAATCATGGGTAGGAGTAAGAGTTAAGAGGATAGTGGAGGAGAGCCAGCCCGAGTGCAGAACTTAGCCACTGTGAACAGGATAAAATACAGCAGTGTTCACAAGTGAGCCAAGCCCCGCACCAGAGGAGGCATAACCCTTCAAAAGGACTGGATGTCAAGCAGTCGTGGTGGTGGTGATGTTGCACAAAATGGAGGTTTCCTCATAGCACAGGCACTCGATAAACACCGGAATCTGAAGAGACCAATTTGGAGCAAAGTTCAGTTTTTACTGAATTTGCCTCTTGCAATAAATCGCCGTGAGCACGTTTAACTCGGGGGGCCGCTACCTTAAACCGTGTGATGCTCCATTAATCCTCAAACGGTTTCAAAACCAGCCTGGAATCAGAGGACAAGAGGGTGAAGTATACAAAGGAGAGCGTTGGCAAAGACATTGCAAAGGAAAAAGGACCAGGTTAACCAGGATGAAACATCAGTTGTATAGAAAAGCAAATCGTGCTCTTTTCATAATATTGACACCCACCCTCCCACCCCCAAAGCTGGACGAGCACAGAGGAAAGTGCTTGTGCTTCCCTGTCAATCAGTGACAGGTTCCGCAAGACCAAGGGGGGGGGGGGGGCGGAGTGGGGTTGGGGGGAGGAAGGTATGGCATTTATATGATGGAGATTTAAGGATAACAACCTGCTAATAAATAAATGAACACAAGCAGAATGCTGTCAGAAAACCCTCGAGTGCTGCAGCATCCTACGTTCACGTGGTAATCCCTGGCAATGTGATTTTCATTACAACAGCACAAATCACCGTGCCAGGAACCCACACGCACGCAACCCAAAAGGAAGCAAAACTATGGATCACACTGCAAGTAAATTAAATAAATAAAGCACCATCGCAAAACAGGGTTTCACAGCTGCAGAAGCTCAATCGTCCAAGAAAATGGATGACAGACAAAACAAATGTACAAAGATTGTTTTTGTTTTTGTTTTTTTTACATTTATAAAGATTTGTGAAAAGTTTTTAACCAAGAATTTCAAAATAACATCTTCAAAACAGCTATAAATAAAACACGTGGAGCATTCAAAGGAGTTCGGGAAATGAGTAACAACTGCAAAAATAAAGTAGGAGACAAATAAAATGTATTCAAATATTTTTAATAATTACATACACTTGCAATGAAACAAACCCTGTTGGCATGTTGAAGTGGGGGAATCTTGTGGGGAAACTTCTTGAACTTCTTGTGGGGGAACTTCTTGTGGGGGAACTTCTTGAACGCTCTTTGTGCTATCTGGAAATGAAGTTTTCAAATCCATGCCAGTCAAGATAAACGATGACAACAGCTACGCAAAACCAAATATCTACCTATGTTGCAATTCTGCGTGTGGTCGAAAGGTTGCACAACATAATAAATTCGTAATGCTTCATGTTTTTTGGGGTTTTTTTTGTGAACATTTTTCAGTTGCTTCTACAAGATGGATTGTACTAGCTTGTGCACAATAATGCAAGAATGCCTGCAGCAGAAGCATTTCACCCATTGAAGGCCTTTGGTCATAATTTCTCATGGCTTTTAAAATAACGTCTTGGAAAAAAAAAAAAAAATCCAACATGCCCTCATTTCAACCAAGAAAACTGCTGCGGTCACCTTTGCGTGCGACGGATACGAATGGCGCACATTCCGGAAGCATGCTGGCCAAGGGGACAGGAACAGTGTTCAGCATCTGGCAATGTGACAAGTTGGGGTGATCTGCCTTTTAACACCTCAAACCAACTTGCCTAACGCAGAGGCATGGCCAAAGCTACGAGATCAAGTTGCAGGCAGTATTGGTTTCCTCACAGGCCAACATCAATGGACAACGCACATCCAGGTGGTGACCAAAATGCATGGCTCTGACAGGCATGCTTCCCTCCACTTTCATATCTTTTATACAATTCACAAAAGCCATTTCCACTAAATTCACACTTTCAAAATAAAAATAAGACAGAAGCTCCTCCACATGAAAGTAACCCAGTGAAAACATCACATTTTGTTGTTACAGCCTGAATTCAAAATGGATTAAATTGAGATTTTTTGTTGTTATCTAAATACCTCAATGTCGGTGGGTTTTTTGTTTTTTTTCTCGAAATTTTTACAAAATAATTAAAAATGAAAAGCTGAAATATAGTCAGCAAATATCCAACCCCTTTGCTATAACACTCCAAATTGAGCTCAGGTGCATCCAATTTCCTTTGATTGTCTTTGAGATGTCTCTACAACTTGATTTGAGTTCACCTGTGGCCAATTCAATCGATTGGATATGATTTAGAAAGAAACACACCTTTCTATACAAGGTCCCACAGTTGACAGCACATGTCAGAGCTGAAACTCCACCATGAAGTCCAATAAACTGTCCGTAGAACTCCGAGATAGAATTGTGAGGAGGCATAGATCTGAGGAAGGGTATAAAAATTTAGAGAGTGTTGAAAGTTCCCAAGAGCACAGTGAACTCCATCATTAGGAAATGGAAAGAATATGGAACTACCCAGACTCTACCTAGAGCTGGCCGTCCGACCAAACCGAGCAACAAGGATCTTGGTCAGGGAGGTGACAAAGAACCCAATGACCACTGATAGAACTACAGAGATCCTTGGCTGAGATGGGAGAACCTGCCAGAAAGACAAGAGTATCTGCAGAACTTCACAAATCTTGACTTTATGGGAGTGGCCAGAAGGAAGCCACTCAGAAAAAGGCACATGACACACACATGGAGTTTGCAAAAAAGGCACATGAAAGACTCAGAGTATGAGGCAAAAGATTTATGTAGTCTGATAAGATGAAAATTGAAGTCTTTGGCCTGAATGCAAAGCGTTACATCTGGCAGAAACAGAGCACAGCTCATCACTCATGTAACACCATCCCGACCATGAAGCATGGTGGTGGCAGCATCATGCTATGGGGATGCTTTTCAGCAGCAGGGACTGGGAGACTTGTAATGATAGAGAGAACAATGAATGGAGCCAACTACAGGCAAATCCTAAAGGAGAACCTGCTTCAGAGTGCAAAAGACCTTGGACGGTGTCAAAGATTTACGCTCCAACAGGACAATGACCCCAAGCAAACAGCGAAAGCAACACTGGAATGACTTCAGAACAAGAACATGAAAGTCCTTGAGTGGCCCAGCCAAAGCCCCAACTTGAATCCCATTGAGAATCTGTGGAAAGACTAAGATTGCTGTGAGATTGTGATGAATTCAGAGCCAAATAACTTTTAAACTACAGGTTCATTTTCCGATTAGTGTTCAAAATATAGCATTCAATTGAAATAAAGTTGTTCCTCAATCATAAACTGCCATTTGCAGACAGAAAGCCACACAGAGTAAACAAATTCCTTAAACCTGCCTTTCACTTCACACCCATGGGCTAATTACAAAAATAAATAAATAAAAATAATAAAACAGGTATGCTAATTTGGCATAAAGCAAATACAGTACTCAATAGGAAAGTGCCAGGTTGAACAATTAGGCCAGACCTCTACAGTGGCAAGGGAATCAAGAGAAATATGCAATCCAATAACCCACACAATACGTGACAGCATGGTATTCAAAGTATGTTACCTACACACCCACCTCAGAAGCGGTGAGAACAGGCATGCACAGTCGAGCAAATGACAAAAATATGCCAGACATAATGGCTAGCTGGAAAATAAGTGGCATTTGCTCATTGGTTATGGCTGACATTCCTCCAGAATACAGTCACAGTGGCTACTTGTTGGGAGGGGAAAAAAAAAAAAATCGATGTTTGTACAACTGGCGAGCTCACAATTTGTCCAAAGTGGGAACAAATCTACTGTGTGCTGCACAACTGTTCGTGGAACTGTCAAACTGATGGAGGTTAACGAGATTAAAAAGAAAAAGTTAGGGAGCCATTTTCTTAGTTAGAAATCATGTGAAAGTAATGCTATAGATCCAGATGCGTTGATCGCACAGGTCCAACTTGCCATTGCAGGAAACCGTGCAACCGCAGAGCCACACCCTTTACACCAATATACGTAAATTCTGTGACTTGCGCCAAACCCAGCAACTGTGCAACCAAAAGGCCTTTAAGGATGTCTATGGCCAAAGTAAATAGCAAGCGTTTGTCTGCCAGCGAAAGCATCATCTCCAATCCCAACCTAAAGCGAATATCAAGGCCCATACAAATACCAAAAGAATGCCAAATGTAGGTTGACAGGAGAACTCTTAAACTTCAATGAGAAGTCGTACATGGAATTTGACGTGCAATCAGTGAAAGTATACTGTACCAGCAACGCCTTCCCCCCTCCCCCCAAAAAGGAGGGGGGGGGGGACCCAAGGTACACAAGTTTCCACTCGTGCTAATGATAGGCAAGGTCTGCAAACTACTATTTTTGTTGGCCTGTGTTCTTTAGATTCTGTTTTTTTGTCATTTTTCCAACTTATTACTACTTTTATTTCTATTTTTGCTTCCCCCTCTGTCAGTCAGTTTGCAGTTTAGCAAGCTTGCCTTCATCTAGAGTCCTTCAGCTTTTTCAAGGGTGTTCATGAACTCATGAATAAAGCAATCGATGGAGAAACAGCACTTTCCGGGAAGAGTACTCGCATACAAACTCATTGTCAACATCCACATGCAACAATTTTCAAACTGTCCCTTTTTGGGTTGTGCAGACAGTAATAAGTACCACATGCAGATGCTCTCAAATTATATGGAGAAGGTAGAGAAATAGATGCAGGACAGGCTTTGAAGACTCGTGCAGGCCCAAAACACCTCAGGTCGAAGCTAACTGAAGGAGGCGAGCAGGATTTCAAGCAGAAACGCACATCTGCCACTCGCAGACAAAGCAGAAATTGCTTTATTAAATTTTGCTCCGAGTCTGAAGATGCTTGCATACCAGATAACCTTCAGGCAGTTCTGCCATACAAATCTTAGCAAAAATACCGAGGCCACCGACCAGCTGACCTCGATGTCCAAACATGGAGAGGATCTATGAAAGGTGCTACTCAATGTGGTAGAAAAAACCACCTTTAGAGGCCATTTTTCCCCGCAAGCGGGGGTTGGCCTTTTTCGGGAACTGTGGTTGTTGTTGTTTTTCGGTCCCCTTTTTGAAGCAATGTTTTACGGCCGGATGCCCTTCCTGACGCCAACCCTTTTTGCCGACTTTAACGACAAGCAGGGAATTACCAGTGAACTGGTACTCAATTTGCCGACCTCGGAAGGATGACAGGCTGAGTCAACCCCCCTGGCGTTAATTCAGCGAATGACCGGGATTCGAACCCAGGATCCTAGGATCCTAAGCCGGCACCCTAGCCGCTAGCCCAACACCAGGGATAATACCCAACATACCCAACATAATACCCAACACCAGGGTAGGCAGAAGAAAAATAGTATTTAAAAAAAAATTATAGTAATAATAACCTTCTCCAAGACAGTTATAGCAAGGCACGTACAGCAGATCTAATGATATGGTATATTTGTAGGCAAACCCTCATCCATTCCTTCCACGTTTTGCGACAAATTTGAAAAGCTACTCCAAGCTTTGCTCGTCAAGATGTGATACCAATACTATATACGGTTATACCAAACTATCCAACTATTTAACCTAATATTCTAACCATCCCGACAAAATGTCTAAAAATGTGCAACAGTCAAGTCTGTGCAGGCCCCCCTCACCCGTATCCTGTCTCCCCACCACAGCTTCCCTCCCTGCAGCCTGACGTCCTTAACTGACCCTAGCTGGTTGGCAGTCATGCAGAACGATGGCAACTTGCTTGGAATAACAAGGAAAGCAAAAAATAAAAAATAAAAAAAGGAAAATAAGAAAAAGTTGTACGTCAACCAAACGAAATGCCAAATATTTGGATGCTCTCCTCAAGGTGCACATTCCTTTGGCAGCACCTCACCAAACCTGGGGGATTTCAAACTCGAGATGGAATGGAGCAGAAAATAAGCGTTTGGAGAATGATCAAACATGCACCACTTTCAGAACATCTCCCTTCCTTCACAGTCGGAAATAAAAACCGACAAAAAAAAATGTACAAATTTAAAAAATGACGATACAATCATTGATGGCAAGCTGGATGTTTGGGATAACAGACGAGAGGCTTGTAACCAACTGAAATAGAATGTTTGGCCAGTGGCACTCCCTTACAAGGCAATAACAGGCAAGACCAAACTAGACTGCCGTACAGCCTTCACTTCCACGGCCCAGGCAGCAGAAAATGGCAGCACATCAACAAGACGGAACAATGAACGCTCCCCTTCGGTCACACCGAGGCACTTCCATGTGCTACACTTTCAACCTTTACCCTGGGTACCTTCACTTAAATCACGTCTACTCGGCAGGGACAGACGTTTAAAAATAGTGTTAAAAAACTACAACGATCAAAGTCCCGCCTGGAATTTTACACCCATCACTGATGAAGTAAAGTAGAAACGAGTTCGCACTCGAGCCCATACAGGGAAAGGCCACAATGGGCACGAGCTTGCATAATTTATAATCCTTTTTACATCTCCAGTCATGACAAAAAGCATGCGTCTCATCTGCACCGTTTCCATAGCACGATTGACAAAGCAAAATTGTTTCAAGAAAAATGCTCAATGAGTAAACCCTCTACTAGGACTACTACTACTACTACTACTACAACTACTACAACTACTACTACCCACCTTGTGGGGTCAGCTGGGAACATTATTTTGGCTGAAGTCTCAATAGGCCTGTAGTTTGACTGAAGTGGCAGGAAATTAGAATCTGTTCAAGGTGCCGGCGATAACTCAGCGAATCTTCATGAATGACAGTGGCATCTTTAACGGCCACAAACAGCCAGTGCTGTCAGACAGATTCTTCAGCCAACATCCTTTGAATGTACGACGCACACATGGATGCCACGTCCCGCGTGTGAAATGCCACAGCGAGAGTTTATAGCTGGGCAGAGATTAGAAGCCAGGTCACTAGATAGCTCAGAGGTGAATGCATAGACTTGTACAAATTGAACCTTATACATACATACATACATATATATATATATATATATACACACATATATATACACACACACACACACACACACACACACACACACACACACACACACACACACACACACACACACACACACACACACACACACACACACACACACACACACACACACACACACACACACTGTTACTGATCGCGGTTTAGATGTTACTTTGCCGAGCGAAGGCTCCGCGACCGAACAGTTGTTCCCCGACTCACCCGATTCACCCAGAACTTTGGCCGTATCGCACCGCAGCTGCCCAATCTGGAAAACTCTAAAACGACGAAATGCAAAGAGGAAAAGGAATAAAATGAGAAGACGGACAGAAGAGTAATTGGATTTATTGTACACACAAGCAAAAAGAAAGCAGTCACGTTTATTTACAACACATAAGACGCAGGTGACACAGTGCAAATACTAGCTTATACAGACTTAATTAACCCAGGGACAGAACAAACAAAACAAACTCACATACACAAGAAGGGTGGAAAGGCAGGAGGTGGATGGCTGGAGGGAGAGGAAGGTCCAAGGGGATCCTGCAGCACGATCGGCGCGTTTAGCAGCCGCCGTTCCTTCACGGCCTTGCTCAAAACCGCCGTCCAGGCCCCAAGTGGCTGTTGGGTGTTGTTGCTGCTGTGGCCTCCGCTGCTTTCCCAGGACTTGTCTGACTCGTCTGGTCCAAACCCTCAACTCTTTCTTGGTCCACTCACTCCTCACCACCGACTTCTCACCGCAACCAACGCAACACTGACCACCACAACGCAACCACTGACGACCAAAACCACACAACCCCGCTTCTTGCGCGCGCGCCTTTATAGCGCCTCCAGCGATCAAGCCGCCGGCCTTCAGGACACGCCCATCGGTGTGCTCACCTCGGCCCTGGTTGGTCATGCGACCCTCTGGCTCCGCCCTTGATGACGACGGGTGGGCACGCCCCTCTTCCCCGACCTGAGCACTTGTTCAATGGTGGTTTTGGAGGGGAGGTAATTGGCAATCGAGGCTCGGCAATGACGAAAGGGGATGTGAAAGGAAATGGAGATTTTGGGGATGGGAATGAAAGGGGATCTATTCTCTTTCACTGGTGCAATGGAGTACTTCAATTAATGGGAGACACAGCCTTACTCTAAAACACAGAATAAGAGATAACTATCAAACAGGGGTATTCTATTATTTGGCTGACGTGTATGCTTGTGGACTAATTATGGGATGCCCTTTCACCTTTACACAGCTCCGGAGGCAGGGGGCGCAGCATAAACAATAATAACAATTCACACAATCAAAAAAATATACAGTCCTCATATCCGCAACAATATACACACATACATATATATACACACACACATATATATACACACGTACATACACACATATATTAGGGTGGGCTTCAAAAAATCAAAATGCAGATTTTCTCCGGGACATGGTCTGTTTGTGTTCCTTTTGGTGTCAAAGGAAACCACACCAAATGTGAATGGAATCCAATAATATTTAGGGGTGCCACATCAGTGATGAATTTTCCCCCATGCAAAAATAGGAATTCCCATTTTTTGGGCTGTATATACACAAAATAAATACATAATTATATATATACATTAAATATAATATTAAAAATAAATATATAGTAAATATACATTAAATAATAATAATATATATTATATTATACATTATCTATCTATAATTCCAGTAATCTCTGTCTGTACGTTTGTTTGTTTGTCTGTGACCGCTGTTTCTCGACAACCACGGGTCCGATATACTTTTAACTTGCCAGGTATATTGCTGGGGACCCGAGGATGTGCCTTTTCAAGGTTTCATATTAATCGGACAATTACTTACCGAGCTATGTCCAAAAAACGATTCAACCAATCAGAGAGCAGCGAACGATCGCGTGTGCCGAACGTGGCGGGCACACTCTGCCTTGGATGGCACATTTGAGAGCGTATTCATTTATTTCACGTTTGCAAACTATGTTGGCGCTATGTTGGCGTTAAACGATGTTTTAAAACTAATAAAAACGAATTTGCGATTCATTCGCTTTCCTGCGCGTTTGTGTACGCGATGGCGATTTCTTTACCAAACTCCGGAAGCCGTTCGCTTTGGACCGAACCATTTCATGTAAATAGAGGGGGGGGGATTGTCACCACTCGCAAGCCGTTCGCTTTGGACCAAACCATTTCATGTAAATAGAGGGGGGGGATATAATTTTAGATATATATATATAGTACGGGCATGCCCTAGTATATACAATTATACAATAGACAATTATACAAATATAGACAAATATAATACATTAAATATAATATATTAAAATTTAAATATAATAAATAAATATATAGTTATACAATATATATACATTATAATTAAATATACATTAAATTTATACATAAAATATACATTAAATAATAAATATACATAAATACACATTATACATTATATATATAGTTATATACAATATATTATACATACAGTTTTGAGACTTCCTATGATCACTATCTGGGCAATTTTCATGCATGTTTTGTACAGGTTCCCGGGGTCAGGGGTACGCTTTTTTAGTGTGTAATATGTAGGCCTAACTTATTGACTGTGGCTCTTTTGTAGAGAGTGACCCTGTGGAGTAAGAATTAACAGGATTTTACCCACATTCTTGCTTATTTTGCAGATATGGCATGTGCTAGTACCAGTGTTTCATTGCAAACTCGGGCTCAGGATAATGTGTATCTCATTGGGTCCACTTCTGGAGATGCCATCAAAG
>NC_136261.1:227605436-227632936 GCF_964187855.1 Myxine glutinosa
TCCCCTCAACCTCCTCCCATTTTGCTGCATTGCTGGTTCATCCACTCCTCTATATATCCTTGCTGCGTCCCTTTGTCCCACAAGTATGGACTTGGTGTATCCCACCCTCCCTCAACAAAAAACTGAACCAGATCCATAATTTAAGAAGCTGATATTCCGTTGAAGAGTAAACCCTTCGGAAGCACGTGAAGAACTCTCCACATCAACCGATCAGGCATTTTTAAGGGTAGCAAATGGATGCATCATACGACTTGCTACTGGCATCACAATGAGACAACAATTTTATGATCGCAAGCTTGGAGAAAATAGTACACCGGCAGAACCTCAATACCGTATGCACAACTTGCCATCAAGAATACCCCGACAAATGGCAACCTTTCATTTGTGAAAACAAATTTGTTTTATTACAAATACAAGAATATACTTCTCCAATGGGCTGGCAGGATGGCCTAGACTTAGAGGTACAAGCACTCACACCCAAGTCGTCTAGCCTGGGTTCGTATCCAGACCCAGTTATAAACCATCGTCCTGGTGTTTCTCAAGCAGGGCGGTTCATCAATGTCTGCCGTCCCTCAGCTGGACAATAAAAGGAGTGTCCTTTACGAAGAGTACGTGAGCTATCCCCAGCACGATGAATACATTCCAAATTCCTGCCATAACCGGAGTCCAACGTTGTTGTCCAACCTTGCCAGCTGGTTCGTGAAAGACTTGGGCCAAGCTTACCCACCGGCCAACCCCACAGAACAGTAGGAAAAATTGTGGCCTTAAAGAAGAAGAAAGCTTTGCTCCAAGAACAAAGGTTTTACCAAAGCCAGATTATTTGATAAACAAATCTGAGTTTCTGCAATTTAGTCCATTGAAAATAAGCATCGTGCAGTCAGTTCATGGAAAACAAATAATGATATATTAGCGCTTCAGGTGAACGAAAGGACGGCATTGAGGTACCACTCACCTTCGAGCCATTTAGCCTCGATTCAAATCTCAGTCCAGCTGCAAACCACCACCCTGAGGTTTCATGCTCGGGGAGACCCATGGCGTGTGCCGTCCTTCGGAAGACCCGTCTGCTGGCACCGGTCGTTGCTGGACGCTAAAGATGCCGGGGTACCTTTCAGAAAAACGGGCGAGTTATCGCCGGCACCCTGGACCAATTACAAATCCTTTCCCCGACTGACTGCTGGGAAGGCTGCGGCAAATCACCCAGAATAACCTTTCCCCAGGAACTGCTTCGGCAGCATGAATGCTCTTAAGAGAATGGTGTACGGATTACGATTGATGTTTCAGCAGCACAAAGATTCACATTGAAATTTCACAGGGATTTACATGATGTTGATAAACAATGATTATAATAATAAGAAAATTGGGTGCAGCTGCAATTATTCATTCAGGACAAGGTTGGCCCAAACAATAAATTTGTCACACAAGACAAAGGCTCGCTATGAGACTTTTTAACGAGAATGGACATCGCTTGCTGTGCATTCTGCAAGGGGAATATTTCTCCAATAGGATTACACGAGTGTACACACAGACACAAAAAGAGAGACAGACACAAAAAGAGAGACAGACACAAAAAGAGAGACAGACACAAAAAGAGAGACAGACACAAAAAGAGAGACAGACACAAAAAGAGAGACAGACACAAAAAGAGAGACAGACACAAAAAGAGAGACAGACACAAAAAGAGAGACAGACACAAAAAGAGAGACAGACACAAAAAGAGAGACAGACACAAAAAGAGAGACAGACACAAAAAGAGAGACAGACACAAAAAGAGAGACAGACACAAAAAGAGAGACAGACACAAAAAGAGAGACAGACACAAAAAGAGAGACAGACACAAAAAGAGAGACAGACACAAAAAGAGAGACAGACACAAAAAGAGAGACAGACACAAAAAGAGAGACAGACACAAAAAGAGAGACAGACACAAAAAGAGAGACAGACACAAAAAGAGAGACAGACACAAAAAGAGAGACAGACACAAAAAGAGAGACAGACACAAAAAGAGAGACAGACACAAAAAGAGAGACAGACACAAAAAGAGAGACAGACACAAAAAGAGAGACAGACACAAACACAAAAAGAGACAGACACAGACACAAAAAGAGACAGACACAGACACAAAAAGAGACAGACACAGACACAAAAAGAGAGACAGACACAGACACAAAAAGAGAGACAGACACAGACACAAAAAGAGAGACAGACACAGACACAAAAAGAGAGACAGACACAGACACAAAAAGAGAGAGAGACAGACAGCCAGCCACAGACACAGACAGGCGCAAAGGCACGCAACACACACACACACACACACACACACACACACACACACACACACACACACACACACACACACACACACACACACACACACACACACACACACACACACACACACACACACACACACACACACACACACACACCGTTTAGTACAGGTGGCATTTTGGAATTTGTTGAGGATGCCAGCGATAGCTCCGTTATTCTTCACCAAGGACACTGTGGGATGTTTAACGTTCACAAAGTAACGTCTGTAGACGGGATGCCCAGGTTAACGTCCATCCGAGGGATGGCACAGGTTGATGAATCACTCTGCATGCGATAAACCGGGATGACAGTTCATAGCTGGGTCGGGATTCGAACCCAGGCGAAGACGGCTTGGAGGCGAGTGCGTCCAGCCAGCCCCGCAACACTAAACCACAACTCAAGAAAGGTCACCCAATTAATACCTCGCACTACCCTCAAGGGACAAACACCACTTGGTAAAAATACATTTTGACGGTTGACTTCAAAATCGAGGTAAACTGCGAATGTCCCTCTGTGAAAACCATCTGGGAATTCCTGCCAGAACACAGCCCCGGAGACTTCGCCGCAGACATTGCCAAGCAAAAGAAAACTCTGTTTTTCCTGCCGAGCAATCGTACATACCGCAGAGGGCACCGGACCCTTGCACTCTCAAATAAAACCTGCCAGCCAAGAAACACAATTAAAGCCACCACGTTACCCATTCATGCAAAAGGGCAAAAACGTCATCCAATAATGCAATCAGCAAGCCATCAATTTCAAATTCCAGGCCACCATCATGCTCGTGCCATTCAAGCTCAAGCACATGGTGAGGGCATCGCAGAGCACGTGGTACAGCCGAGATCGGGAGATAACTTACAGCTTCAGGATCTTCAACATGTCATTTTAGTCCTTTTTGACAACAAGGCTCCGCATGACGATTTGAGGAACCACAAAGTAGAAGATACGAAACTCCAAATGTTCGCACGTATAACGCCTCGGGTGGGGGGTAGGGGGAGGGGAGGGATCTTGGCCGATCACAAACAAGTGGCAGCAACCACGTTCGAGGGCGAATGGTGAGAGCAGGTTTCATAAATCACGTTCAGCCATTCACGATCCATCGATAAGAGGCAACGAGCGCGCTTTGCTTTCCCTCAGTTCGTCTCGGCCTTGGAAATAAATAAAATAAAAAAAATAAAAAATATATACATATATATAAATAAATAAATAAATAATAATAAATTTAAATATATATATATATATATATATAAATAAATAAATAAAACGCACAAGGCCACTCACACTCACTACATGCAGCGCACACACACCAAGTACGAGTACCGCGCCGCAAACGCCTCCGTAATACGACGAGTGCGACGTGAAGAAGTTACCACAGAAATTAACAACTACATCATTACACGTCTCCCCACAGATCACACTCCGGTCCCACAAACAGGCACATCCGTCCACGGGGGAAACGACCCGCGAAACCCCGCACCTGCCGGTCATTCCCCGGGACTCCGGCGGCGGCTGAGGAGAGGGAGGGGAGACAGCAAGGCAGATTAAACGCGGACGAAGACGGAAGAAGGAAACGGAGAATCAAGGCTCAGGAGAAAAAGAAAAGAAAAGAAAATAAACGAGGCGCCATATCCAAATCAAATGCTCTGTCCCTCTCGTGACGAACGCAAGCAACGAAACCAGACGTCCTCTTGTCCGAAAAAAAATCCACTCCCTCGCGTTCTTTTATAGCGACTGCACGGGCGGTGGCAAAAGCACGTGACCAGAAAAGCGGCGCTCTTATTGGCGAATACTCAAGCTTTCGAACGGCGGAGATCGCAGCGAACCAATCGGTACGGTTTTCCGGCGTTTCCCATAGCAATGGCGCATACAAACAGCGCGCGCAACCGCAGTGACGTCAGGACGTGATGCTATCATCCGCTACACTCCTCCCACCGGCGCTCGTTGTCGTAGCAACATGCCCTCCCGGCGTGACGTCACGCCATTCAGCGTCTGAACCCACCAGCCAAAGGCACAATGAAGCCGTGAATTGTATTTTCAACTATTATACGCGCATTTAGACCTTTATAGGGCTCAACGTTGATTGTAGAAGACGTCCGCTGTTGCTGAGTTTACCCCACGTTGATTCAAGAATGATCGAGTTATAAATGCAGTTTCCGTCATGGATTCCCCCAAAACATCCCGCTTCCTTCATACCACCACCTCACATTGCAGATACTTCATATTAATACATGCTCAGTCGTGAATCGATCGCTCAATGTTACAACTCTTTTCATAGTCAATAACAGAGTGCATGTCTAATCAGCCAATTATATACTATATGCCTATATCCAAAGTATATCATTCATTTATTCATATATATATATATATATATATATATATATATATATATATATATATATATATATATATATATATTGCAGCGGTTACCGCTGGATGCACACAATCGCCTTGCACCGGCCAGAACACGGCCAGACGCGCCTCTCCCGGGCATGCCCGGACTCACTGTTCCCGGGCACGCCCGAACCTCCCGGGCACGCCCGGTCTCGTCTTTCCCGGGCATGCCCGCTCTCGCCTTTCCAGGGCTCGCCCAGAGCGTCCGGGCATGCCCGCTATCGCCTTTCCAGGGCTCGCCCAGAGCGTCCGGGCATGCCCGCTATCGCCTTTCCAGGGCTCGCCCAGAGCGTCCGGGCATGCCCGCTATCGCCTTTCCAGTGCTCGCCCAGAGCGCCCGGGCACGCCCAGCCTCGACTTGCCAGGCCGCAGCCAAACACGCCCGGGCAGGTCCAGACTCGCCTTTCCAAGGCTCGCCCTTGACACCTGGGCATGCCCGGTATAGCTTTTGCCGGGCAAACTTCCCGACATAAATGTGTATATATATTGCTGCCCGATAAACGGGCTTTTGTCAGAATACCTGAGCTGTTTTGTTTCAATAAAGCAACTCGGACGAATTCCGTCTTTGGTCGCGTCAATTCTTTCGACTCGCGTTGGAGCGCAGCTCCTCACTGGTGACCTACCGACATGGACATGGCAGTGACTCTTAAACTGCCTACCTTCTGGGAGGCTCACGCGGCTGTTTGGTTCGCCCAGGCGGACTCCCAGTTCGCCCTGCGAGGCATCACCGCGGACGACACCCGCTTCCACCACGTCGTGGCAGCGCTCGGTTCCGCCACCGCGGCCTGCGCCCTGAGCCTCCTCGAGCACCCGCCGGCTGCCGACAAGTATGACGTGCTGAAGACGCTCCTCCTCGACGCTTTCGCCCTCTCACCGGCGGCACGCGCACGGCGCCTGCTCGACCTGCCCGAGCTCGACGACACGCGCCCGTCCGAGCGCATGGACTATATGCTCTCGTTGCTCGGTGAGCACTCTCCGGATTTTCTGTTCTGCGAGTTGTTCCTTCGCCAGCTGCCTCACCCGGTACGCCTCGCCCTGGCTGGCACGTCGATCACCGATCCCCGTGCCCTCGCCAGGGAAGCCAATAAGATCTCCTCGGCGGGCCAACACATCGGCGCGGCTACCTGGAGCCTGCCGCCATCCGAGGCGACGCCCACGACGCCCGAGCGCCCTGCGCGGTTGGAGGCCGAACTGCCGGTGAAACTGGCGGCCGCCACGCCGCACCGACCGCTTCCGACACGACGGCCGGGGCCTCCACCTGACCAGGCGTGGTGTTATTACCACGCCAGGTTCGGACACAAGGCTCGGACGTGCCGACCCCCGTGCACTTTCAGCAAGTCGGGAAACGGCCGGGCCGGCGTTCATTCCCAGCCATGAGCGCCGGCCACTCGGGCAACTTGCTTTTTATTCGGGACAAAGCGTCCGGGCGGCGTTTCCTTTGTGACACCGGCACCCAACTGAGCGTCATACCCGCCTCCGAGCAGGACAGGCGGGACGCCGTTTGCGGCCCCTCTTTGGTTGCTGCTAATGGCTCGGCCATACGCACTTTCAGCCCGCGCAACGTCACCCTCTGCTTCGGCAGCCAGCGCTTTCAGTGGACCTTTGTGACCGCCTGCGTCCCCATGGCTTTGCTGGGCGCCGACTTCCTCTGCGCGCACGGGCTGCTGGTCGACGTCAAACGTCGTCGCCTTGTCAACGCCGAGACCTTCAGCTCCCTGGCGTGCACGATGAGCAGCTCCGCGCCGACCGAACTGGCGTGCGCCCTCCCGACGGCGAACGAGTTCGCTCGCCTGCTCGCGGAATTCCTGGCCCTCACACGGCCGACGTTTTCGGCCGTCGCAGTGCGGCATGGGATTGAGCACCACATACCCACTACGGGCCCGCCGGTCTACGCCAGGGCCCGCCGCCTCGACCCGGCCAAGCTCGCCGTGGCAAAGGCCGAGTTCGACGCGTTGGAGCACCTCGGCATCGAGCGGCGCTCCAATAGCGCGTGGGCCTCACCACTGCACATCGTGCCAAAGCCGGGGGGCGGATGGCGCCCGTGTGGCGACTACCGCCGCCTCAACGACGCTACCACCCCCGACAGGTACCCGATCCCGCACATCCAGGACTTTTCCGCCCGTTTGGCGGGACGGGTCATATTTTCCAAAATTGACCTGATACGGGGATACCACCAGGTACCTGTCCGGGCGGCCGACGTCCCGAAGACGGCCGTCATCACGCCGTTCGGCCTGTTCGAATTTTTGAGGATGCCGTTTGGCCTCAAGAACGCGGCCCAGGCGTTCCAGCGCTTAATGGACGGCGTGCTGCGTGACCTGCCATTTCTTTTCGTCTATCTGGACGACATCCTCGTCGCCAGCACGTCCCGCGCCGAGCACCTCCTCCACCTCCGAACACTGTTCGGTCGCCTCAGCGAGCACGGCTTAATTGTCAACCCGGCCAAATACCACTTCGGCACAACGACCGTTGACTTTTTGGGCCACCGCATCACCAAGACCGGGGCCGTGCCGCTGCCGACCAAGGTCGAGGCCATCACCACGTTCCCGCGTCCCCGTTCCATCAAGGCCCTACAAGAGTTCCTCGGCATGGTGAATTTTTATCACCGATTCGTGCCCCGCGCTGCTCAGCTCATGCGGCCCCTTTACGAGGCCCTCCGGGGCAAGCCGGCCAAGCATGACATCGTTTGGTCCGCGGCCATGGACACGGCCTTCGCGAGCGCAAAACGGGCCCTCGCCGACGCAACGCTGCTGGCTCACCCGGTGCTCAACGCGCCCATCGCCCTCACTATGGACGCCTCCAACTACGCGGTGGGCGCCGTCCATGAACAATTGGTGGACGGGGTTTGGCAGCCACTCGCTTTTTTCAGCCGGCAGCTCCGGCCGAACGAGTTAAAATACAGCACGTTCGACCGCGAGCTGCTCGGTCTATTCCTGGCCGTTCGCCATTTCCGACACCTCCTGGAGGGCTGCCCGTTCACGGCTTTCGTCGACCACAAGCCGTTGGTCTACGCAATGGCCAAAGTCACGGAGCCGTGGTCGGCCCGCCAGCAGCGCCACCTCTCCGCCGTGTCGGAATTCACCACGGACATCCGGCACGTTGCCGGCAAAGACAACGCTGTGGCCGACTGCCTTTCTCGGGCCAGCGCGAACGCGGTCCACCTCGGCGTGGACTTCGCGCTCATGGTGGCCGACCAGACCACCGACACCTCGGTGCAGGCCCTCCGGGCGGCGGACACGGGCCTCCGCCTGGCCGACATCCCCTTCGCGGGCACCGTCCTGCTCTGCGACGTCTCCCAGGGCCAGCCTCGCCCCATCGTGCCCGTTTCCTGGCAGCGCCGCATCTTCGCCTCCATCCACGGCCTTTCTCACCCGGGCCGGAAAGCTTCTCAGAAGCTGGTGTCGGCGCGTTTCGTCTGGCACGGCCTTCGACGGAACGTCCGCGACTGGGCCAACGCCTGCACGGCCTGCCAGCGGGCCAAGATCCACCGCCACACCCAGGCCCCGCTGGCACCTTTCACCGTGCCTGCACTGCGTTTCGACCACGTCCACGTGGACCTGGTGGGTCCCCTGCCCCCATCGTGGGGGTTCACCCACCTGCTCACCATGGTGGACAGGACCACCAGGTGGCCGGAGGCCGTGCCCCTCACCTCCACCACCACCACCGCCGACGTGGCGCAGGCGTTCATCGCCACCTGGGTCGCGCGCTTCGGCGCACCGGCGGACATCTCGTCCGACCGCGGCCCACAGTTCACGTCCGACCTTTGGGGCGCGGTCGCCCGCTCGTTGGGGGTCACGCTGCACCGTACCACGGCCTACCACCCCCAAGCCAACGGGTTGTGCGAGCGGTTTCACCGCTCCATGAAGGCCGCTCTCATGGCCGGCCTTCAGGACGACGGTTGGACCGACCGGCTGCCATGGGTCCTTTTGGGCCTCCGCACAGCCCCCAAGGAGGACCTCCGGGAGTCCGCCGCCGAGCTCGTCTACGGCCAGCCGCTCCGCGTCCCGGGTGAGTTCGTGCCCGACGCTACCAGTCCCTGGTCCGCCGCACACCAGCGCTCGGACCTCCAGGAGGCCGCCCGCCGATTTGCCCCCGTGCCAACGTCCCGCCACGGTGGCCCCCAGTCCTACGTCCCCCTGGCGCTTCGCACAGCGGAGTACGTCTTTGTGCGTCATGACGCGCACCGGGGGCCACTCCGGCCGCTGTACGACGGGCCCTTCCGGGTCCTGCGACGGGGCGACAAGTCCTTTGTCGTCGACGTTGGCGGCCGGTCGGACCGGATCTCTGTGGACCGCCTCAAACCGGCGCACATGGACGTCGACCGACCACCACGGTTGGCCCTTCCTCCGCGGCGAGGCCGCCCCCCGTCCACAGTTCCCCCCGCTCGACCACCCACCACCACGTCGGACCCCTCCCACGACCCTCCAGGCGTCGCTTCGGCCAGGTCATCCGGACCCCCCTTAAATTGACCCTGCCGGTGCAGGTCGATTCTGGAGGGGCGTGTGTAGCGGTTACCGCTGGATGCACACAATCGCCTTGCACCGGCCAGAACACGGCCAGACGCGCCTCTCCCGGGCATGCCCGGTCTCACTGTTCCCGGGCACGCCCGAACCTCCCGGGCACGCCCGGTCTCGTCTTTCCCGGGCATGCCCGCTCTCGCCTTTCCAGGGCTCGCCCAGAGCGTCCGGGCATGCCCGCTATCGCCTTTCCAGGGCTCGCCCAGAGTGTCCGGGCATGCCCGCTATCACCTTTCCAGGGCTCGCCCAGAGCGTCCGGGCATGCCCGCTATCGCCTTTCCAGTGCTCGTCCAGAGCGCCCGGGCACGCCCAGCCTCGACTTGCCAGGCCGCAGCCAAACACGCCCGGGCAGGTCCACTCGCCTTTCCAAGGCTCGCCCTTGACACCCGGGCATGCCCGGTATAGCTTTTGCCGGGCAAACTTCCCGACATAAATGTGTATATATATTGCTGCCCGATAAACGGGCTTTTGTCAGAATACCTGAGCTGTTTTGTTTCAATAAAGCAACTCGGACGAATTCCGTCTTTGGTCGCGTCAATTCTTTCGACTCGCGTTGGAGCGCAGCTCCTCAATATATATATATATATATATATATATATATATATATATATATATATATATATATATATATATATATATATATATATATAATATATATATATATATATATATATGTATATATATAATATATATGTATATATATGTATATATATAATATATATATATGTATATATATAATATATATATATATATAATATATATGTATATATATAATATATATGTATGTATATATATATATATATATATATATTGTTACAGATACGACTTTGATGGTATGGTGGGCCGAGCGGGATGGCCGCCGTATCCGTACAAGTTACCCCGATTGCACCCGGGGTTGACTAATCGCGCTATGCTAGACCAATGAAGGAAAAAGAAGACACCCGGCTGGGTTATAATGACACAATACGACACCAGGGGTTCAGTTCTCAAGACCTCCGGAGGAGGTTATATTAAGGCGGAAGGTTAGATTACAGGGACAAGAGGGAAACATAGGAAGGTGGGCACTTAGACACAACCTTATATTATTCCCGACAGACCACAGAGAAACAGGACAAAAACTGACTCACACGGGGGTTGATGAAAAGGAAAGGCAGGTCGCGATGGCTCAAGGTGCACTCTTGGCTCAAGGCAGAATCGACTCGGTCCGGTCCAGAGATGCGGGGAGGTATCGTCGCGCTGGGGGTGGCGGTGGCTTCTCTCTCCAGTCTCCAAGCTGAGGCGCATCTGACGTCACGTCCGGCGCGGGGCCGCGTATATCCGGCGGGGAGTCACACGCCCTCGGCTCGTTAGCTCCGCCCAGATGGAATCGGTCCGCCCTTCTTATTGGGTGCGGGGGGGGTTTACCAGGCTCCGCCCTTGACGAGGAGCTGACAGCCAGCCCCTTCGTGGTAACCCCGTGGGGCGCATGGATAATGGCGGCTAACCGAGCCGGAGGGAGGACGCACACTCCCCGCGCGCGCCGTTGTTGTAGTTGTTGTTGTTGTTGCTGTAGTTGTTGTTGTTGTTGTTGTAGCTGTAGTTGTTGTTGTTGTTGTTGTAGCTGTAGTTGTTGTTGTTGTTGTTGTTTGGGGAAGAAGATGGGAGGAGGTATGGGAAGGTCCTAAACTCACTACTGGTGCCATATAATCACATTCTGGTGCAACGAAGAGTCATAATTAATGGAAACGAGGCCTTAACTGACATAGATTAAGAATAACTAGGAAGATGTCCGAAAGTTGTCTACGTGTGGTGCGGTGGACCTGGGCACGACATTTAATGGGGGAATAAGGGGAAGGTCGGCTCTACTGATTGTTATTTACATGCAATGGGACTAGGGAATGGGGGACTGGGGAAAGTTGGGGAGTATTGGAGAAAATAGGGGAATATTTACAAGCGGATATGGAGGCCAAATTCCATATTCGCAACATTGCACCCTTCTCTACCCTCGGGGCGTCCCGACCCGATAAATTTTTACCTACTTTAGTGTGGCACGCAATGTAGTTCCCTCTACTATTAACTCTACCCTGAGTGCGACAGTTTTACAGATATTCACAAATGAGTAAATATGTCCCCCTGCGACGTTGCACCCTTCTCCTCACAGAAACACACCCACAGGATAACCGAATCCGGAAAGAATTCTCAAACTAAACATACAGCCGGTAGGGAGCATTATTTACAAGACTACGCTGCTATTTACACTACGATCCAGGACCTGTTTTTGGAGGAACACATGCAGATGTTATGCATAGAGAGAGCGCGCTTGCCAACATCGATACACCAACCCACGAGTGCTCTGTGGCCGACGGCCTTTAATAACGTGCAGAGCACCCTTCCCGAGCATCAACAGCACCACCCCACCACCAATCGGTGCAGTCACCATTGTTCATTGGAATAAAAATAAATTCGACAACCCCTAACCCTGCAGGTGTCTCTTGCTCTTCTTGTGGTGCACTTGGTGGTAACTAAAAGTGGTTCACCTGTATGGCATAGGTGCCACGTTGACCCATAGGTCCATCCCCGGGTGGTGCTTGGCCGCAAACGAACTGCGGTCCATTGTGGGTGGCCACAAACATTGCGGTCCATATGGTGTATCGATCCAGGCAGCCAACAGCGAAAGTGCAGGCCCACAACTGCGTAGCCAGCACCTCTCTCTCCTCTCTCTCTACCCCAAAGCCAGATCCTCGGAGGTGGGAGACAAAAGAAGAAACAAGTGAGTAAGGTGGTAAGGGCGCAAAAGTGCACGCAATATAAGGTAATGCACACTGGGGGCACATGGGAACCAGGTGAGACAGGTACGTTCCTATCGTACGCCCCCCCCCCCCCACCAGGTAACCTACATGGCCCCTCCCTTACCCCTTACTGTATCCACAAAACACAACACTACCCATAAACATCTACTTTACAAATCGACAAACATCCCTACTGTCTTCCCCGTTCCTCCCATAAACCAAATTCGTCTTCTCTCCCTCCTAACCAATCAAATTTGCCATTTTCAACTCTCATCAAAATTTGCCATCTCCAACTCAACATCATAATTTGCCATTACCAATTCATCATCAGTCCCTCCTAGGGAGGGAGAGATGGAATCACCCCAATGTCTCATCCACGTCGTGATGCGTCTCACAAATCCACAGCAATTTCATTTCCTGCAACAAAACAAAGAAAACACAGGTGTGGAGTCATCATCATCACCACAGGTAAGTGGCTGCGTATGGTGCGACAGGTTCATCAATCCTAACTATTTCCTAAATGACTTTAACAACTTTACACTACCCGGGGTCTTTCTCCGGCCAAACCATTGGCCCTCTTACTCTATTGGTTCTAAAAACCAATTCCCATTGGCCAACTGTGGTGCTCTTCAATTTGGGGTCTCACTCCCCCGATTCATCTCCCGGTGCCCTCGCACAATTTCTGGGCTGTGGCGTGTACCTCTCCCAGTGGGTCTACCCACCTGCACACCTCCCCCACTGCAGTTGCCTCCGAGCTTACCTGCTCCTTGCCCTAACCTAACTACCTGGGGAAGGCCCTCTGGCGCTCTCCCCACTCCGTGCCCTCTCTGGCACTGGGCTGCCCGATCCACACCCGGGACCCTCAGGCACCCACTCACAACTACCGGCTCCCAGAGCCCACCTGCGGCCTCACCTGGCCGACATCCTCACAGTGGTGGAGTGCCCAACCAACTACACACACTAACAGGCTACACGCCCAGCCATTTCCACAACACTAATGCACCCATTCACAACACCATTCTGCAACCGCACCACAAATGCCAATATCCAACCACAATTTACCTGCACCCTCTACCTAACACTTACACTACCCGCCCCGGGTACTCGTGAAAGGGGTCCACTCTTCCCCCATCCACACCTTCGCACCATGCACACCACTCCGTACCACTTACTCCAACTCTCTCCACACACCTGTACTTGCACACCTGTGCTCTCACACCTGGTGCCACCTGCACCCTTCTCTCCCCAAGCGCATTCGCGCTGATCCACACACTCACTACTCATACACTGCTCCACACACCTGTCCAGTTGCACACCTGTGCAATCACACCTGTTCAATTCTCACAAACACGGCATCATCTCGGCTAACTACTCCCTTCTGAAACTTGCGCTTCCCAGTCGTCCCTTTAACTATTGCGCTCCCTCGTCATTATAATCCACACTAATCTACCTGCGTCCCCACTACAGGTATCAGTCACTAACTAACCTTAACGTTACCTAAGGTCATCTTCTCTAGATCCCTACACACAATATCCTAACCCACCCGGGCTAGTTTTCACTGCCATACACCCCATAAGCTATTGCTCCTTTGCCCCACATGGGAAGGGTGGCAGGGATGCCACCCTTACCCACCGGGCCCATCGCTCACTACCAATTTTGCACATCAAATTTCAACAAATCAACAATTTGCCAATCACTGCCCATCATCTGCCAATCACTACTGCCAATCCTTTGCCAATCATCACATTTTGTTTTTCTCTAATTTGGGGTCCAAAACACTAACCTCATCACCCAGTCTACTCACTAATACCTCTCGGTGCGCCAATCCCTGTCCAAAGCCCGGCTTCGTAAAGCCAAGCAATGGATGCTGGTTGTTTTGTGCCTGCGGCTGGATGCGTCCGGCATTCGGGGCAGGGACGGGGGCGTACCCGGGCCGAGATCCCACGCATCACCTCGGCGTGGAGCCATCCAATGTCCCGATCTCGACCTGCCGGCACGTCTCACCAAAAAGTGGTCGCCATGACGACCCTTTCTATCGGGCTGCCAGCTCCGCCTAGTGGAGCACGGACGCGGCCGTTCAAAGCGAGGCCCAGCACGCACCGAGGGCCCGATTCGGCTATAAGTCGTTCTACACTCTACCCCGTCTAACGTCGATGCTTCACCTGGACGCTTACACCCCGCAGCCCGTTCCTTGCTCACACCTCCAGCCGTGCCCATGCTCCTCGTACCTTTCCTTACACACCCAGGTACCCTCATTCCACTCACAGCCTTGGTCACACACCTGACCACCGAACACTTTGGCACACATTCGTTGCTCGCACACCTCACCAAAACACCTCTTCGCGCCCCCTCCTCGGTCACCTCCTCTGTGACAATCACAGGTGTGCCCTCATTCGCACACCCACTCACGTGCCTCACCACCAACTCCAGCGTGCATTCCCATTCACGCTCTACCATTCCAGGTGTGCATCCTTCCATCCCAGGTGTACATCCTCGCTCACCTGTCACAACCAACTCACGCTCCTTGTCACTCTCACTACTCTCACTACTCTCACTACTCTCACCTCCACTCGTGACAACGCACTCACCCTTACTCTTGACAGCACACTCTTTCTCCATGCACCTGTCCGTCACACACCTTTCTCGCGCACACTCTCCCGTTACACCCTCTGTAACACTCACCACAGGTGGACACTCTTCCTTACTTCTGACAGCGCACTCTTTCCTCATGCACCTGTCGGTCACACACCTTTCTCGCGCACACTCTCCCGTTACACCCTCTGTAACACTCACCACAGGTGGACACTCTTCCTTACTTCTGACAGCGCACTCTTTCCTCATGCACCTGTCCGTCACACACCTTTCTCGCGCACACTCTCCCGTCACACCCTCTGTAACACTCACCACACCGCGCTTCCATGTGCTTCCTCGCACCCGCGCTACGACCGACTCACTCTCGCCAGCACACTCACTCCTTGGTACACACTTTTTCCTCACACACCCCAGAGTCGGACTTTCTCGCACACCTCCTCTTTCGCACACCAGACCTGTCGCACACTTCACCGACGGCCTCTCACGAACACCCGGGTCCATCTCGACCCCCAAGCTTCTTAAATCACCTGGCGCATCATACGCACGACCATATTGGTCACCACTTACACCGGGTCCTCTTCCTCTTCGCTTCTCCTCCATCACCTGCGAATCCCTCATCCGGTTAATGAGCACATCATCACGATCCGAACACAGACTTTGGACCAATTCTTTTACTTCCTCCTTTATCTCTTTCTTATCCTCTCTCCGTCGCTTCTTAATTTCGCTCACCCCTTCTTCCACTTCTTCTAATTTTTGCTTCATCTCCTTCATCTCTTCGTGCGCCCCTTTAAGTTCTTCCTCTAACTCCACTTTATTTTTTTCTATGTGCTCCCGCACCTCCCGCTCTTTAACCTCCATTACCTCTACCACCTTGTCCATTTTCCTCGTCAGGTCCTCATGTACCGTCTGACACTCTTTTTTAATTACCCCTACGTCCTTTTTCATCTCCTTCTGTGTCGATTTTAAACCCTCTATTACCGCTGTGTTCTTCTTTACCTGGTCCCCCAACTCCTTTTGTCCCACTGTCAGTTGTTCTACTCCCAGCGTCAACTCCTCTATACCACCTTGCAATTTTACAGTCCCCTTTCTCACCTCTTTCTCCATGCGCTCCTTACAGTGCCTCACCTCCTCGCGCACTCCTCCGACCTCCTCACTCACTCCTCTTCTGATCTCCTCTCCCATCACTTGCATCTCCTGCCCAGATGCCACCCTCATCTGCTCCATTTCCTCCCTGTGAGCATCCAGTTTGGTTTCTACCCCCATTCTGACCCCCTCTATCTGCTGCTCCATTTGTTTAACTTCCCTTTCCGCTTGGTCCCTCATGTCCCTCAATTTGCCTTCCATACTGTTTTCTAACCCCTCTAACCCATTTTTCACTCCCTCTATCTGATTCTCCTGGGCAGCCATTCTATTTTCTACCCCCATTAACCCATTTTTCACTTCTTTTATCCCGTTGTCTAACCCCTCAAAATTATTGTCTATCTTCCCAAATTTCTTGTCTAACTCCTCAAAATTATTGTCTAACCCCTCACTGGTACCCCTCGCTTCGTCCCTCATTACCCCCATTTGCTCACTCTGAGCCCTCGCTTCGTCCCTCATTACCCCCATTTGGTTTCCCAACCGCTCACTATCAGCCCTCATTCCCATCATTATTCTGCTTTCCATTTCTTCATTATTCTTGTCCATAAGGGCCTTCATTTGCATAAAAAACAAATTCCAATCCACCGGGGGCGCTGCCACGGTCGCTGGCGCGGTGATCAGCGAGGCGCCATTTTGCGCGCCCGCTTCTTCGTGCGTGACGGCGCTATTTTGCGAACCTGCCGCCCTCACTGCTTCGCTCTCCTCCTGTCCCTCATTTTGGTCCTGGATCGACCCTGCTTCACTCTCCCCTACCGGACCCCAGCCGTCTTGATCCGCCATAGCGCGACTTGCAAAATTCGAGTTTCGTAAAACAAATCCAAATTTTTTTTTTTTTTCGTTATAATTTCGGCGAGCACAGTAAATGCGCTCCGCTCCGGATCGATTCTCCCTCCCAAAATTTGGGCCTAACTAATTTAGTCCCGGGTCTCCGAATCTCACTCCTCGACACCAATTGTTACAGATACGACTTTGATGGTATGGTGGGCCGAGCGGGATGGCCGCCGTATCCGTACAAGTTACCCCGATTGCACCCGGGGTTGACTAATCGCGCTATGCTAGACCAATGAAGGAAAAAGAAGACACCCGGCTGGGTTATAATGACACAATACGACACCAGGGGTTCAGTTCTCAAGACCTCCGGAGGAGGTTATATTAAGGCGGAAGGTTAGATTACAGGGACAAGAGGGAAACATAGGAAGGTGGGCACTTAGACACAACCTTATATTATTCCCGACAGACCACAGAGAAACAGGACAAAAACTGACTCACACGGGGGTTGATGAAAAGGAAAGGCAGGTCGCGATGGCTCAAGGTGCACTCTTGGCTCAAGGCAGAATCGACTCGGTCCGGTCCAGAGATGCGGGGAGGTATCGTCGCGCTGGGGGTGGCGGTGGCTTCTCTCTCCAGTCTCCAAGCTGAGGCGCATCTGACGTCACGTCCGGCGCGGGGCCGCGTATATCCGGCGGGGAGTCACACGCCCTCGGCTCGTTAGCTCCGCCCAGATGGAATCGGTCCGCCCTTCTTATTGGGTGCGGGGGGGGTTTACCAGGCTCCGCCCTTGACGAGGAGCTGACAGCCAGCCCCTTCGTGGTAACCCCGTGGGGCGCATGGATAATGGCGGCTAACCGAGCCGGAGGGAGGACGCACACTCCCCGCGCGCGCCGTTGTTGTAGTTGTTGTTGTTGTTGCTGTAGTTGTTGTTGTTGTTGTTGTAGCTGTAGTTGTTGTTGTTGTTGTTGTAGCTGTAGTTGTTGTTGTTGTTGTTGTTTGGGGAAGAAGATGGGAGGAGGTATGGGAAGGTCCTAAACTCACTACTGGTGCCATATAATCACATTCTGGTGCAACGAAGAGTCATAATTAATGGAAACGAGGCCTTAACTGACATAGATTAAGAATAACTAGGAAGATGTCCGAAAGTTGTCTACGTGTGGTGCGGTGGACCTGGGCACGACATTTAATGGGGGAATAAGGGGAAGGTCGGCTCTACTGATTGTTATTTACATGCAATGGGACTAGGGAATGGGGGACTGGGGAAAGTTGGGGAGTATTGGAGAAAATAGGGGAATATTTACAAGCGGATATGGAGGCCAAATTCCATATTCGCAACAATATATATATATATATATATATATACATATATATATATATATATATATATATATATACATATATATTTATATATATAAAGATACATACATATATATATATATTTAAATAATAAAAAAATATATATATCAAGATACATACATATATATATATATTTAAAAATACATACATATATATATATATATATATACTGCATATGAATACTATGCTGAATATATATGGATGTTAAATGTATATATGGATATACATTACAGTACTGTATATATCAATAAAGACCGTATATGTGTGTGTATATATATATATATATATATATATATATATATTGCTCATTGATTGTTACATTGATTATAATAATTTCATGCAATTCTTTGTAGAACATTTTGCTGTTATTATATTTACATTCATTAGTATATAATTAAGGCTCATATGGTCCATATTTTGGAGGAGTTTGTTTTCCTGCCATCACATGCCGACAAGGACATTAGTAGATGTGAACACCGTACTGTACATGTTCACATGAATTACATGAGCATTGGTAAACAATGGACAAAGAACAATTTTTGATTATTATAAAAGCACTTCGTTATTGAACAACATCGTTATGGAACTATGAATCATGGTACATTTTATTTTATAATCCATTTAAATGTACACGTTGGGGGTTTTAAGTGCTATTCCTATTACTGCTACAGTATTATGATTATTCATTTTCTCGGGATCTTGAGTGATTAATCAATAGTAACTATGTAGGTATCAAGGGGGTCCATGTATCATTCTCTGGGGGAGGTTGGACATCAGAGGCTCACGGGTTTGCTGAGTTTCGAGCTAAAGGCGGTTACCTTCCGGTATAAACATCTCAAAGAGTCAGAGGGAAAATGCAATGGAAAGCCAGGGATAGAGCGGTGCCTGAGATTGTCAGAAAGAATCCATGAGTTGATCGCTCACATTGTCGGTTCATGGAATTCTCGAACAGCTTCCCCCAGTCATCTCTGCGAGAGTTTTGCGGTGCTTCAGTATGCTGCACCCCCTTACCTCCCCCTCGCTCCATTTACCTTCACACTGCACACCAGGTGTGTTAAGTTACCAAGTTTCTTGTGCAGCGCTCGTACAGTGACAAGAACTCCATTCGAAACCGTTCATCCGGAACGCCTGGCTTGGCAAGCTGCTTGGTAACTGAACACACCTGGAGGGCGGTGATTGATTCACCAATCAAAAGGTTGAAGCTGATTGTTTTTAGATCAATAGGTCAAAGGTCAAGGTTGCGTAAAATCTCCCATTTTCACCCGATTAACCTGAAATTTAAAGAATTTGCATATTGGGTCACTGAATTGGCTCACCAATCAAAAGCAACAACCCGATTGTTTTTTTTAGATCAAAAGGTCAAAGGTCAAGGCTGCATAAAATCAATTTTCATTTTGTATTAAAAAAAATTGTTTTCATTATTTTAAGCATACGGAAGAAGAAGACGTCTGAATACAAATGGACGCAGATGGGCTTTGAATTTTCAGATGCTCTCTCGTTTTATTTTATTTATTTTATTTTTAGCTCACCTGGAACGAAGTTCAGGGGAGCTTGTGTGATGGCGCGTCGTCCGTCCGTCAGTCCGTCCGTAAACACTTGAAACTTCTTCTCCAAAACCACTGATGGGATTGTGACCAAACTTAGCACAAATGATATTTGTTGTGTTGTGACTAAACTTTGTTCACGGCATTTTAAAAAATCGGGGTCTAAGGGGGTTTACTGGGGGTCAAAGTGCATCCAGGTTTGACCCCCCAAAATAGCAATTTGCTTTTTCCTCTGAAACTACACACACTATTTCGATGAAACTTGACCACAACCTTCATCACCTGTGATGTACCGAAGTTTGTTCACTGCACTAAGAAAATCGAGGTCTAAGGGAGGTCTATGGGGGGGTCAAAGTGGGTCCAGGTTTGACCCCACAAAATAGCAATTTGTTTTCTTCTCTGAAACTACATACACAATTTCGATGAAACTTGATCACAACCTTCATCACCCATGATGCACCGAAGTTTGTTCACGGCATTAAAAAAAAATTGGGCCCTGAAGGGTTCTACGGGAGGGGGGGGGGGGGAGGGAGTTGCCCCCCAAAATATCTATTTGCTTTCCTCTCGGAAACTACACATACAATTCCAATGAAACTTCACCACAACATTTCGTTCATCACTCATGACGTACCAACGTCGGTTGCAGACATTTAATAAATCATGGTCTAAGGCAGTCTTTGGGGGGTGGGGGGGGGGGGGGGGAGGGGGAGTGCCTCCCAAATAGGTATTTGCTCTTTTCTCATAAACTACACACGCAATTCTCATGAAACTTCACCACAACCTTCATCACCCGTGATTTAACAATGTTTGTTCAAGGCATTAGAAAAATTGGCGTTTGAGGAGGTATACAGGATGGGACGGGGTCGGGAGCGGGGAGGAGAGGGGGGGGGGGAGAGTTTGCCCCCCAAAATAGGTATTTTTTTTGTTTGTTTGTTTAAAGTCTTATGATTATGCTAGTATGATTCCACATGCTGCCCTGTCTTCTAGAAACCATTCAAATTGGTTTAAAATACATTTAGTCAGTGTAGTATACTGTTTATTCTACCAGGTGAGCGCCAGGGGTATTCTCACTATGTTTATTCCAAGCCGTGTTTACACCCGAATTCCATTGTTAACCTAATTTGAAACAGTGATTCATATTTCCACCCTGAAAATGCTATCGTGTATTATGGTCCTGTAGACACAATATTAGATCACGTACTGTATCTGTAAGGACGAGGCTGTGACTGGTGTACAAGCCCAAATAGGTAACACATTCATACTGTACATGGAAAAGAGTTGAGAAGGCTTTGCAGATGGTCTGGATGGCGTGCCATATGTGGGGGGGGAAGAAAAACCACTGTCTGGGTTTGTGCCTCCAACTTGTGTCTCGGAGCACTAAAAGAAAACAGGTGAATGCATCTTCTCCATCTTCCCACGAGCGGTAATCTTGAACTTGGTAAGCGGGAAAGGTTTGCCTTGGATTGTTAACTTGCAAAGAAAGTACGTTGGTTAACTGGTAATGTTGTTTGTTTCTTTTCGTTCTGAAAAAAGTCCAACCTACTTTCCTTTATCTTTAATTACACAAAGGAAATATGTTTTTGACCGCCCTTCCAAGTACGCTTCTGCAAACGTTTTGGTTTTTATTGGGAGCCAGTGGCCCTCTCGTCCGCTTGGGCACGTTAAGGATTCCATAGGAATCATTTTCGAATACCAGGATATGTTTTGGATGTACTTCAAGTTTCCATCTTGGACAGCCAAACGAACGGCAACTCATGAATCCTCAAAAAAAGTTTCTATAAAATTACCTTAAAAGACCTCGGAGAGTCGGAGGTCTCTGATCTTACTTCCTTGTGCTCACGACCCTTCTTCTGCAGCACACATCTTCCTGTGGGCTTTCAAAAGGGACAATCCGACAATTGTTGAAAAGGGAATGTCATGAAAAGTGTATTTATTTATTTATTTTACATTGATCTAAGGTTCACAGGACCTGGCGGGATAGTCTAAATGCCCTAGAGGTACGCACACTCGGCTCTGAGCTATTTAGCCTGAGTTTGAATCCCGACCCACCCATAAACTGTCACACATATAATTTGAAAACACACCTAGTCACAAATGTGCCTCACTGACCAGCTCCTCAGTCGAGGTCCTCAGCATCATCCCGTTTCAGCCCTTCAACCTCGATACGGTCAGCTAAGGTGGGCCACCAGGGGCACATATGCCTCCACATGCAGCAACACCTGGATGCGTACATATGCCAACCCCCAGCCAGTGAGAACACAGAATACAACAACAAAACCGCCTCCACTCCTAGAATCCACGGCTCTTCGCCCACTCACTAACACACCAAAAAAAAACACACCTAACCAACGAACAACCACCGACCCTTACAACATGCACCTCAAACAAAAACACATTCATGCAAAACCACACCCACTCCTGCAACACACACACACACACACACACACACATTTCCTTTTCTCTTCCACGCTCAGTCACTACCCCTTTAGGCTGAAATGAACCACCACCTACAACCTCAACCTACACCGTTCGACGAGCCTCCATAAACTTCCTCCAAATCCAAAGTGAGCCTTTCAAGGCAACCTGGGCCACTCTGTCGCACATCCTCCTTCTTTCTGTCCCACACACTCCAAGCCGAGCAAGAAATGCAGAAAAGGAATTGCCAATATACCCCCGACACCCCATCTCAAATGGCTCACAAGAAACTCGCCAACCCTTCTCCTGACACTCTGCCTCAAGCTCACTGTACTTTCCTCTCTTCCCCTTGTGCACCTCCTCCATGTTCTCTTCCCAAGGTACAGCCAATTCCCCTAAGATGACCTGTCTTGTTGCACCTGACCAGATGACAATGTCAGGCCGCAACCTTGTCACACAGATAAATACTGAATATATATTCTTATATATATATATATATATATATATATATGTATATATATATATATATATATATATATATATATATATATATATATATATAGTTACGGTTTTGCAATAAAAGACCCCCCCCCCCCCCCCCCACTCTCGTTAATTACATGACAACAAGTAGCCTACAGTAGTCAGTTATTTATTATTAAATATAAAGATTAGCTCCCTTTCCATTGTGTAGTAATTAAAGCAGATATGCGTTGAGTTAGGCATGATTCCAACCCTCGTATGGTTGAAAGAAGACGTTGGTTCGTGGGTGGGGAAGAACGGGCCGTGAAACCTTCCAGAGGGAGGTGTGGCTGACTGAACGACCGCACGTGACCAACATCAGCCGATGGTAGGCCGTATAACCTTCCAGAAGGAGGTAGGGCTGAATGACCACACGTGACTAGCAGTGACCAATGGTAGGCCATGGAACCTTCCAGAAAGAGGTAGGGCTGAGTGACCGCACGTGACCAAAAGTGACCAATGGTAAGCCGTGGAATCTTCCAGAAGAACATTCCACCCAATAAAGGTCCGTGCCGATTTTTCTTCGAGCTCTCTCTCCTCGTTCGTTCTTCAAGCTGACCGTCCACTGAGCTGGTTATTCCATGCTGCCCTTCTCCTTCGTCCTCGAGCTGGATTGTCCTTCGTGCTGACCTTCAAGCAGTGGATCGTCCTCCGAGCGGACCTTCATTCGAGCTGGATCGTCCTCCGTGCTGACCTTCAAGCAGTGGATCGTCCTCCGAGCGGACCTTCATTCGAGCTGGATCGTCCTCCGTGCTGACCTTCAAGCAGCGGATCGTCCTCCGAGCTGACCTTCCTTCAAGCTGCTCATCTGGAACGACCCAGGTGCTGCACGCAGAAGCGTCCCCCACCCGAGTCAGCGTCCGCACATCCACCAGTACGAGTCTAACCATTATGTAATTCACCCCGTGTGCGAGTGTGCCAGGCGCCTGTGTTGGGATTAGATAGGTAAGAATTGTTGTTAAGTCTGCTTCTCATCCTTTATTTGTGCTTTTTGTAAATAAAACGTTTACATTTTGTTTCCTCTGGACCTGCTCGTGTCCCTCCTTTCCCCCATTGACCCAGCATCATCCGAAACTGAATCCGGCTGCTCAATTAGGCCCGTAGATCACGCAGGGTAAAAAAGCGCGATGCGCACCACGCGACCCGCTCGGTGCACTTGATTGGAATAGGTGTGGGATCGCAAGGGGTTCAATTCGCGGTCTTTCCGGCCACTTGTTGTCGTAGGTATTCGGATCACGGTTGATAACCCTTCAGCCCGTGATTGGGGGATTGGCGGTTGGAGTTGCTCTGCAACCCGCAGGGCACGAGTTTCGTCTCACGATCGACGGCCCGTGGATCTGGTGTCTGTGGGGAAACGGGGACTTAACCCCCCCTCCCTCCCTCTTAGGACGTCGACTGACCCGGGTTCCGCAACAATATATATGAATGTATATATATATATTGTTGCGAATATGGAATTTGACCTCCATATCCGCTTGTAAATATTCCCCTATCTTCTCCGATACTCCCCAACTCTCCCCTTACCCCATTCCCTAGTCCCATTGTCTGTAAACAACACCCATTAGAGCCGATCTTCCCCTTCATTCCCCCATTAAATGTCGTGCCCAGGTCCCCCGCACCACACGTAGACAATTATAGGACATCTTGCTAGTTATTCTTAATCTATGTCAGTTAAGGACTTGTTTCCATTAATTATGACTCTTCGTTGCACCAGAATGTGATGATATGGCACCAGTAGGAGTTTAGGACCTTCCCATACCTCCCCGCATCTCTTCCCATCATCTCAAGCTCCAACAACAACCACAACAACAGCGGCTTTGCGTCCTCACTCCGGCTCGGTTGGCCGCCATTGAACATGTGCTCGACGGGGTTACCCAGAAGGGGGCTCCCTGTCGGCCCCTCGTCAAGGGCGGAGCCGGTAACCCCCGCACCCAATGAGAAGCCATGGGCCGATGCCATATGGGGCGGAGCTAACGAGCGAGGGCGTGACTCCCCGCCGGATATACGCGGCCCCGCGCCGGACGTGACGTCAGATGCGCCCCGAGCTTGGAAGGAAAAGACGCCACCCTCCCGAGCGCTGAGCGACCTCCCCAGCTTGAGACCAAAGTCGCGACCCACAAGCGCTGTGATACCTTCACGCATCTCTGGACACCACCGTACGTGATCCTGCCCTGAGCACAGGTGCACCTGGAGCGATCGCTACCCGCTTTCCTGGCCATCAAACCCCGTGTGAGTGAGCCTTGTCCCGCGTTTACCTGTCGTCTGTCCGGGGATAATATAAGTGTGTTTAAGTGCCCACCTTCCTATGTTTCCCTCTTGTCCCTGTAATCTAAACCTTCCGCAATTGTAATAACAACCTTTGAGAACCGTATCCCTGGTGTCGTATTGTGTGATTGTAATCCAGCCGGGTGTCTTCTTTTTCTTATTGAGCCAGCATAGCGCGATTAGTCAACCCCGGGTGCAATCGGGGTAACTTGTACGGATACGGCGGCCATCCCGCTCGGCCCACCATACCATCAAAGTCGTATCTGTAACAATTGGTGTCGGGAGTGAGATTCGAGGCCCGACCAAATTTTGAAGAAAAAAAAAAACGAATAGAGGAAAAAAAAAAAAAAAATTTGGTCAAAATTTGGAGCGGCCGAAATTTGTTTTGTTTTACGAAACTCGAATTTTGCAAGTCGCGCTATGGCGGATCAAGACGGCTGGGGTCCGGTAGGGGAGAGTGAGGTAGGGTCGATCCAGGACCAAAATGAGGGACAGGAGGAGAGCGAAGCAGTGAGGGCGGCAGGTTCGCAAAATAGCGCCGTCACGCACGAAGTAGCGGGCGCGCAAAAAGGCGCCTCGCACGAGCGTGCGGTAGCCGAGCCGGCTGTATCAGCGGGCTTTAACATGCAGCCGATTGACATGCAGGCCCTCATTGCGCAGTTACAGGCAGCTGTACAGATGAGTATGGGGAGCCAAATTGAGCGATTGGGTGAGCGGTTGGGGAACCGGATGGATGCTCAGGGTGAGCGATTGGAGGGCCAAATGGGGGTAATGAGGGACGAAGCGAGGGCTCAGAGTGAGCAAATGGGGGTAATGAGGGACGAAGCGAGGGGTACCAGTGAGGGGTTAGACAATAATTTTGAGGAGTTAGACAAGAAATTTGGGAAGATAGACAATAATTTTGAGGGGTTAGACAACGGGATAAAAGAAGTGAAAAATGGGTTAATGGGGGTAGAAAATAGAATGGCTGCCCAGGAGAATCAGATAGAGGGAGTGAAAAATGGGTTAGAGGGGTTAGAAAACAGTATGGAAGGCAAATTGAGGGACATGAGGGACCAAGCGGAAAGGGAAGTTAAACAAATGGAGCAGCAGATAGAGGGGGTCAGAATGGGGGTAGAAACCAAACTGGATGCTCACAGGGAGGAAATGGAGCAGATGAGGGTGGCATCTGGGCAGGAGATGCAAGTGATGGGAGAGGAGATCAGAAGAGGAGTGAGTGAGGAGGTCGGAGGAGTGCGCGAGGAGGTGAGGCACTGTAAGGAGCACATGGAGAAGGAGGTGAGAAAGGGGACTGTAAAGTTACAAGGGGGCATAGAGGACATGACGCAGGAGGTGGAGCAGCTGACGGTGGGACAGACGGAGTTAGTGGAGCAGGTTCAAAGGAACACTGCGGTATTAGGAGGGTTGAAAGCGACACGGAAAGAAGTGGAAGAGGGGGTGAGCGAAATTAAGAAGCGACGGAGAGGGGATAACAAAGAGATAAAAGAGGAGATAAAAGAATTGGTCCAAAGTCTGTGTTTGGATCGTGATGATGTGCTCATTAACCGGATGAGGGATTCGCAGGTGATGGAGGAGAAGCGAAGAGGAAGAGGACCCGGTGTAAGTGGTGACCAATATGGTCGTGCGTATGATGCGCCAGGGGATTTAAGGAGCTTGGGGGTCGAGATGGACCCGGGTGTTCGAGAGAGGCCGTGGGTGAAGTGTGCGACAGGTCTGGTGTGCGAAAATGGAGGTGTGCAAGAAAGTCCGACTCTGGGGTGTGTGAGGAAAAAGGGTGTACCAAGGAGTGAGTGTGCTGGCGAGAGTGAGTCGGTCGTAGCGTGTGTGCGAGGGAGCACATGGGAGCGCGGTGTGGTGAGTGTTACAGAGGGTGTGACGGGAGAGTGTGCGCAGGAGTGTGCGCGAGAAAGGTGTGTGACGGACAGGTGCATGAGGAAAGAGTGCGCTGTCAGAAGTAAGGAAGAGTGTCCACCTGTGGTGAGTGTTACAGAGGGTGTAACGGGAGAGTGTGAGCGAGAAAGGTGTGTGACGGACAGGTGCATGAGGAAAGAGTGTGCTGTCAAGAGTAAGGGTGAGTGCGTTGTCACGAGTGGAGGTGAAAGTAGTGAGAGTGACATGGAGCGTGAGTTAGTTGTGACAGGTGAGCGAGGATGTACACCTGGGATGGAAGGATGCACACCTGGAATGGTAGAGCGTGAGTGGGAATGCACGCTGGAGTTGGTGGTGAGGCACGTGGTTGGGTGTGCGAATGAGAGCACACCTGTGATTGTCACAGAGGAGGTGACCGAGGAGGGGGCGCGAAGAGGTGTATTGGTGAGGTGTGCTACCAACGAGTGTGTGCCAAAGTGTTCGGTGGTCAGGTGTGTGACCAAGGCGGTGAGTGGAATGGGTGTACCTGGGTGTGTAAGGAACGGTACGAGGGGCATGGAAACGGCTGGATGTGTGAGCAAGGAACGGGCTGCGGGATGTAAGCATGCAGGTGAAGCATCGACGTTAGACGGGATAGAGTTTAGAACGACTTATAGCCGAATCGGGCCCTCGGTGCGTGCTGGGCCTCGCTTTGAACGGCCGCGTCTGTGCTCCACTAGGCGGAGCGGGCGGCCCGATAGAAAGAGTCGTCATGGCGACCACTTTTTGTTGAGGAATTCCGGCAGGTCGAGATCGGGACATTGGATGGTTCCGTGCCGAGAAGGTGCGTGGGATCTCGGGCCGGGTAAACCTCCTTCCCTGCACCGAAGGCAGGATGCAGCCAGCCGCTGGCACAAAACAACCAGCATCCATTCCTTGGCTTCACGAAGCCGGGCTTTGGACAGGGAGTGGCGCACCGAGAGGATGTAATAAGTAGACGGGTGATGGTGATAGTGATAGTAGTGATTTGATACAAAATTTAGAAAAGTGAATAGAATTGGCAGTAAATGGAA
>NC_136261.1:227637936-227650450 GCF_964187855.1 Myxine glutinosa
GGCCTGAGAAGAGGGAGGAGCTCGGGGTCGGGGTTTGGTGGCGTCAAGGAACACGACAGAGGCGATGACGGTAAGGGCCACCAACCAACCAGGGCTTTAAGGGAATGGCGTGATAGGGCGCGGTAAGGGCACGTCTGGCATGTTCCAGAGAGTTCGCTGGGCAGGGCTATAAAAGCGAGTGCACAAAGCCCTTGAACAGGACTGAGAGGACTGACCCGGAGGTCTGGAAAGAATTGCGCTGTATCGAGAGAACTTACCAAGAGGACTGAAGCGGAGGGCTTATGCAAGAGACTTACCAGCAGAGCGCATTGTGTGAACACCTCGAGGCTTAGCGCTGTATTGAACTATTACGTACGCAGCCACGCGAGTGAACGCGGCAATAGCCACCAGTGTAACCGCCCAAGCCCAGCCCCTACCGTTCGCCCCGTGTTATCCCGTGCGCGCCAACGACACGCGGACAGCTCCTGCCGTCTCTATTCATCTACTTCGCGGTGCGAGCTGGGGACCGGAGAGAGAGCTGCCCGGACGTCATCCCTGGACATGCTGATTTTCATCTGCAATCCCCGTGTGAGTGTCTGTGTGTGAGACGGGCCCGTTTGTCTGGGGTATTAAGTATAAGACTGCTTAAGGACTGCACTGTGTCTTCTTATTCTGATCATTGTACAAAGTGTGAATAAACCTTGTTAATCCTTTTCTTCCAATTCAACCGTTTCTGTGATTTCCATCATTGGGTAAGCGTGGCACAAATAAGAACCGCTTGGATCGGGGTCTAGTAATTGCTAACGGCTTGGATCATGGGTTCGCTACCGCTCGGCGTATCCACCAACACCCGTGATTCTGGCGGGGCTTATTTCCTCGTTTCTGGGCAGCGCGGGTAATTAGGTAATAGCGAATTCTTAGTCCTAAAACCCTATTTCGCGCTGTCCGGGAAGGACGTCATAGATCCTGGGTCCCATCGGTTAGTCAAAGACAAGGGGACTAATCCCCCCTTGGTAAGGGGAAAAGGCCGGCGCAGAGATCCGCAACAATATATATATATATATATATATATATATATATATATATATATATATATATATATATATATAAATAAATAAACATATATATATATATATATATATATATATATAATATATATAAATAAATAAACATATATATATATATATATATATATATATATATATATATATATATATTATATATATATATATATATATATATATATATATATATATATAATATATATATATATTATATATATATATATATATATATATATATATATATATATATATATATATATATATATAAACACACATATATATATATTGTAACGGTTTTGAGAAGTGTGTAACGAATTTGAGAAGTGTAACGGTTTTTGAGAAGTGTAACAATTTTGGAGGAAGTGTAACGAATGTGAAAACGTTACAATGTGAACGTTACAAAAGTATGGTAACACCCTGGTAATGTAAATAATGGTCGCAGCCGTCCTCCTAGTTAATTCCATGAAACTTACACGCAGGTCACGATATATCTTTTTAAATAGTGTATTTCCTTATTCTATGTAGGCTAAATATGTGTTTCCCACTAGATTGACTTTGCATTGTATCAAACAAAATAAGCATAGGCCCTTGCAATTTCCCCAAACATCTCCGCTCTCCAAAGTTCCTTTCAAAAGGGTGCGAGTTGTGTTCAATCCCGCAAGCCGCCATTGCCCATGTGCTAACCTCGGAGAAGAAAGGCGTGTCTCCACCTCGTCATAGAGGGGAGGAGTGAGCCAGCCCTAACAGCCAATCAGCACCGCGGTGAGCGACCCGGTAGGCGTGCCCTCGCAGCCGGCGGCTTGATTCCGCCCCGAGTTATAAAAGCGACTGTAAGGGACTGCTTTACCAGATGACCTGGGATAGGAGCGAAGAGGCGGCACCAAGGGGAGCGGTGAGATGCGAAACGCTCCAAGCCAAAGAGGAGAGGTACTCGCAAAGGAAACCAGCTTTGGAGAGACGCGCTGAAAGGAGGGAGACGGCTCCACCAGAAGAAGAGGAGCAGGTGTGCCGAGCCAGCGCGTGACGTCTACAGCAGCGGATACGCGACGGGGGGGATTTCCCGCCAAAACCCGCGAGGAATTGAGAGCTGCTACCTCCGACCTTGCCTCCCTCTCCAGCAATCCACCTCAAGCCCTACCTGCCTGCAATATCCCCTGAGTAAGTGTGAACGTCGTCTGTCCTACTCGTTGTCTTGGGGTTAAGTAAAATGAATAGTGTAAGTTAACGATTCGCTGTGTGACTGCTTCTTCCATCCATTGCTTGTGTGTGTATAATAAATCTGTTCTTCCTCCATACTCTGTCTTCTTCTTCTTTTTCATTCTCTTTCGGTCGCTTTAGAGGTTTCCCGATTGAATATCTGTGGGGCGATCTGGTCAACGTTCGGGTGGAATCGGGTTCTAATCGGGGAGTAACTGTTCGGACGCGGTAATACCAAACCGCTCGGTAAACTAACATCTAAAACCGCGTCTGTAACAATTGGTGTCAGGAGTGGGATTCGGACCTGGGACTAAATTTGTTAGGCCCAAATTTTGGAACACCAATTGTGTTATCTATCTATAATTCCAGTAATCTCTGTGTGTGTGTGTGTTTGTCTGTGTGTTTGTCTGTGTGTTTGTCTGTGACCGCTGTTTCTCGACAACCACGGGTCCGATATACTTTAAACTTGCCAGGTATATTGCTGGGGACCCGAGGATGTGCCTTTTCAAGGTTTCATATTAATCGGAGAAGTAGTTACCGAGCTATGGCGATTTCTTTACCAAACTCCGCAAGCCGTTCGCTTTGGACCAAACCATTTCATGTAAATAGAGGGGGGGGGGATTGTCACCGTACTCGCAAGCCGTTCGCTTTGGACCAAACCATTTCATGTAAATAGAGGGGGGGGATTGTCACCGTACTCGCAAGCCGTTCGCTTTGGCTTTGCGAATGGACCAAACCATTTCATGTACATAGAGGGGGGGATTGTCACCGTACTCGCAAGCCGTTCGCTTTGGCTTTGCGAATGGACCAAACCATTTCATGTAAATAGAGGGGGGGGATATAATTTTAGATATATATATAGTACGGGCATGCCCTAGTTAAGTAACAATTGGTGTCGGGGAGTGAGATTCGAGGCCCGAACCAAATTTTTAAAACGTGTAGAAAAAAAATTTTTGGTCAAAATTACGAGCTGACGAAATTTGTTTTGTTTTAAAGCAAAACCCGAATTTTGAGATCGCGCCATGGACAATCAAGGCGATCGGATGTCGGTGGGAGAGATAGACAGGGTGGGATCGACCCAGGACCTCGGGGAAATGTATGTGGAGGAAAGGGAGGAGGAGAAAAATGGCAATGTGGTTGCGGGGGTATCAGGCGCACAAAATGGCGCTCTTGCGCACGAGGTTGGGGCAGCTGCGGCCGCACCCTTTGTACTACCAACGGTGGCCCAAATGCAAGCCTTCATGGCCCAATTCATGGTGGAAATGCAGAGAGAAAACGACATTATGGAATGAATAGAAAACAGAATGAGGGCTGATAATGAGTGAATAACGAAAGAATGGGGAAACCAAATTGAAGCAATAACGAACGAATTGGGAAACCAAATTGAAGCAACAACGAACGGAATGAGGGCCGATAGGGAGGAAAGGGAGCAGAGGGACAGAGACCGCAAGTTGGGCGAAAGGGTCCCAGGGGTGCACGAGGAAGTAACGCGGGTCGAAAAGCGCCGGTTGAACGAAGTTGAGAAAAGCACGGGTACAATGACGGGGGTAGAAATCGCGACACGGGGTTTGGAAAAGCCGGCGACCGCTGAGGTAGAGGAGGGTGTTTTATTAAAGCCAACGGTCGTCGAGGTGAATAAAGAAAAAGCAGTGCTGGGAATTAAAATTGAAGAGATGACGGAGGTAGCCCGGGAATTGCAGGGAGAAATGGATTATGTACAAAGTCCCTGCTCACATCACGATGCTGTGCTTAACCCGAATGGAAGTTTGCAGGTTCGCGTGGAGAAAAGGATCCCCCAGGTGAGTCGTGCTGTATATTGTGCGGGTAGATTTTGTAAGAGGATGTTTGGCGACAAAAGAATTTTCGCGCGCTTGGGATCGAGGAGGCATCCGGGCGTTGGTGAAGGGTCCCGTGTGAGTGGAAATGGCACGCGTGTGAGGAAAAAGTGTGCTTCGGCGAGTGGGCGTGTTATAAAGTGTGGGAGTGAAACCGAGTGCGAGCGAGAATGCACGTCGGGGTGTACGGAGTGTGACACGAATAGTGAGTTGGTGATGGCGCAGGTGCGAGAGGGCACATCGGAGCGCGAGTGTGAAACCGAGTGCGAGCGAGAATGCACGTCGGGGTGTACGGAGTGTGACACGAATAGTGAGTTGGTGATGGCGCAGGTGCGAGAGGGCACATCGGAGCGCGAGTGTGAAACCGAGTGCGAGCGAGAATGCACGTCGGGGTGTACGAAGTGTGACATGGAGAGTAAGGTGGTGGTGGAACGTGTGCGAGAAAGCACACCTGAATTGGTCATGGCGCGAGTGTGGGAGAGCCCATCCGAGCGCGTTAGTGGGTGGATGCAAGAGTGCACGCCCATGGTGAGTGTTACGGAGGACATAACGGAGGAGAGGTGTGGACCAAAGTGTGCGCAAGAGTGTGCGCGAGAAGTGTGGTGTGTAACAGGGAGAGCGTTGGTGGAATGTACGGACGGCGTTGGAACGCCAGGTTTTGTAAGGGTGAAAGGGGTAGCGTATGCGTGTGAGCATGCAAGTAAAGCATCGACGGTAACCGGGTTAGTGGTTAGGGTGATGGATAGCCGATGCGAGCACTCGGGGCGCGGTGTGCTTTGTTGGGTGCGAGGCCCGGCGCGGATCGATGCTGCGTCGCTTCTCTTCGAAGCGTCGTTGCCGATTCGGGCTTGGCCCCGCCCCGCACGGTCGAGTCCGGGCCTTGTAGGGTGAGGCGACCGGTCCGGTTCAAGGGCGAGTGGGAGGAAGCGGAACGGTGCCCCCTCGTGGGGACGGGGTTCCGACCGGGGGAGATTGAGCCATCGGGCCCGGGACCGCAAGGTGCCGCGCCGAGATGGTGCGTGGAATCTCGGTCCAACCAAACCACCTCCCTTGAACCGAAAGCCGGACGGATTCAACCTGCAGGCGACCAAACCACCCGAATTCATTGCTCGGCTTTACGAACCGAGTTTAATGATGTCACGACGCACCGAGGCTAGGATATAGTGGACTGTGATGATGATAGTAGTGATTTGATACGAAATTTATAATAGTGGGTAGAATTGGCAGTAAATGGAAAATTTTTGATTTGTGGAATTTGGATGTGCAAAATTGATAGTGGGACCTCCCCGATGTGGAGGGATGGCAAATCCACCATCCCTCACAGTAAGGTGGGGGCAAATGCGCAATAGTTTATGGGGTGGCTATGACAACCGAGCCAGGGAGGGCTTGGTTATATTGATAGGGATCTAGCGAAGATGACATTAGGTAACGTTAAGGTTTAGCTAGTGACTGATACCTGTAGTGGGGACGCAGGTAGTTTAGTGTGGATGATAATGACGTGGGAGTGCAATAGTTTAAAGGGACGACTGGGAAGCGCAAGTTTCAGAGGGGAGTAGTTAGCTCAGATGATGCCGTGTGTGTGAGGATTGAACAGGTGTGATTGAACAGGTGTGATTGCACAGGTGTGCAACTGAACAGGTGGATGGAGCAGTGTATGAGTGAGTGATAGTGATTATGTATTGTGATGACCAAATGCTCCAGGAAGAAAGGAGGGTGCAGGTGGCACCAGGTGTGAGGGCACAGGTGTGCAACAGCAGGTATGGAGAATGGTAGTGTGGAATAAATGGAGTATTGGAATGGATGGTCGTGGAGTGAGTATGGTGGAAATTGTGGAGTGGAGTGGATGGTGCGAAGGTGTGAATGGGGGAAGAGTGGACCCCCATCACGGATACCCGGGGCGGGTAGTGTAAGTGTTAGGTAGAGGGTATAGGTAAATTGTGGTTGGATATTGGCATCTGTGGTGCGGGTGAAAGAATGGTCTTTGGATGGGTGCATTAGTGTCGTGGAAATGGCGGGGCGTGTAGCCTGTTAGTGTGTGTAGTTGGTTGGGCGCTCCACCACTGTAAAGATGTCGGCCAGGTGAGGCCGCAGGTGGGCTCTGGGAGCCGGTAGTAGTTGTTGTGGATGGGGCCCGAGGATCCGGAGGACGGACCCGGGTAGCCCAGTGCCAGAGGGCACCGAGTGGGGTGACAGAGCCAGGAGGGGCCTGCCCCAGTTAGATAGGTTAGGGTGAGGAGCTAGGTAAGCTCGGGTGGCAACTGCAGTGGTGGAGGTGTGCAGGTGGGTAGACCTGCTGGGAGAGCTACACGTCGCAGCCCAGACATTGTGCGAAGGCACCGGGAGATGAATCGGGGGAGTGAGACCCCAAATTGAGAAGCACCACAGTTTGGTCAATGGGAATTGGTTTTTAGAACCCATAGTGTAAGTTGGCCAATGGATTGGCAGGGAGAGACCCCGGGTAGTGTAAAGTGTGTTAATGTCATTTAGGAAGTAGTTAGGATGAAGTCTCCTCGCACCATCTGCATCCACTCACCTGAGGTGACAGGTACTCCACACCATGCCATGTTTTGATTATTTTTTATGATGCAAATGTTTGGATTGTGAGACGCATCATGACGTGAGTGTGACATTGTGCGTAATTCCATCTCTCCCTCCTTATGAGGATTGATGATGAATTGGTGATGGCAAATTTTGAAGTCGAGGGATTGTGGAGACGAATTTGGTATAGGGGAAATATGGGGAAGACGTGACAGTAGTGACGAATTGGTAATGGGTAGATTTTGTACATATGGGGTAAGGGCAAGGGTAGTGTAGGTGACAGGGGGGTGACGTACGGTAGGGACGAGCTTTCTCACTTCGCCCTCCGTACGCATTTCGCCTTGCATTGCCTTATTGACGTGTACCCTTGTGACCTTACCCCTCGCTCAATTGTCTTTCTTTTGTCTCCCACATGACCTGTGCGCCATTGGGTGCCGAGGGGAGCGTGCGTGAGGTGGCCATTGTGCGCCCGAGATTCCCAGAACCAGCATGCATTGCGTTTCTGTACCACTTTATGGACCGCTGTTCTGCGGCCAAGTACCGCTTGATGGACCCCAGGTTCTGGGGCAGGGCACCTCTGTTGGAGTCCGGCCATAGTGGCCAGGGAATCTTGCTTGCGGACCTCGGTAAGGTGGCACCTATGCCAAACAGGTGGACCACCCTTAGTTGGCCCCTGTTGCCCTAAATAAAAATGGACACAAGTTGTGCTTTCTATTATTTCCAACTAGGCCGCATGAAGCCAGAAGACGTCGGGAAGAACATCGGCCCAGCAGAGAAAGTGAAGACCACCACCAGTTGTTTTGTTGTGTTTATTAAGAACCATGGTGACTGCGCACCGAGTGGTGCTTTGTGGTGCTTGTGGTGCTTTTGGTGCTTTTGGGTGCTTTGGTGGTATTGGTACTGGTGCATCGATGCAATGCGTGCTGTCTCCTCCCTCCCAACAGGAATTTCTTTTTCTTGTTCCCTAAGAGAAAAAAAAACAAAAAAAAACACAGGTCCTGGGTTGCGTTGTAAATAAGAAATCACGTCATTGTAAATAATGCTCCCCACCGTAAATGTATAGTTTGAGAATAATTCCGTAATTCGGTTAGCTGTGGGCTTGAGTCTGTTAGACAGGGTGCAATGCAATAGGGGGACATACTTATTTGTGTTTTAAGATTGTCACACTCAGGGTCAGGTTAATTGTAGAGGGAATTACACCTACGTGTCACACTAAGTTAAAGTTTTGTAGGCCCGAGTACGGGCCTGAAGAAAGGAGGGTGCAGTGTAACGGTTTTGAGAAGTGTGTAACGAATTTGAGAAGTGTAACGGTTTTTGAGAAGTGTAACAATTTTGGAGGAAGTGTAACGAATGTGAAAACGTTACAATGTGAACGTTACAAAAGTATGGTAACACCCTGGTAATGTAAATAATGGTCGCAGCCGTCCTCCTAGTTAATTCCATGAAACTTACACGCAGGTCACGATATATCTTTTTAAATAGTGTATTTCCTTATTCTATGTAGGCTAAATATGTGTTTCCCACTAGATTGACTTTGCATTGTATCAAACAAAATAAGCATAGGCCCTTGCAATTTCCCCAAACATCTCCGCTCTCCAAAGTTCCTTTCAAAAGGGTGCGAGTTGTGTTCAATCCCGCAAGCCGCCATTGCCCATGTGCTAACCTCGGAGAAGAAAGGCGTGTCTCCACCTCGTCATAGAGGGGAGGAGTGAGCCAGCCCTAACAGCCAATCAGCACCGCGGTGAGCGACCCGGTAGGCGTGCCCTCGCAGCCGGCGGCTTGATTCCGCCCCGAGTTATAAAAGCGACTGTAAGGGACTGCTTTACCAGATGACCTGGGAGAGGAGCGAAGAGGCGGCACCAAGGGGAGCGGTGAGATGCGAAACGCTCCAAGCCAAAGAGGAGAGGTACTCGCAAAGGAAACCAGCTTTGGAGAGACGCGCTGAAAGGAGGGAGACGGCTCCACCAGAAGAAGAGGAGCAGGTGTGCCGAGCCAGCGCGTGACGTCTACAGCAGCGGATACGCGACGGAGGGTTTTCCCGCCAAAACCCGCGAGGAATTGAGAGCTGCTACCTCCGACCTTGCCTCCCTCTCCAGCAATCCACCTCAAGCCCTACCTGCCTGCAATATCCCCTGAGTAAGTGTGAACGTCGTCTGTCCTACTCGTTGTCTTGGGGTTAAGTAAAATGAATAGTGTAAGTTAACGATTCGCTGTGTGACTGCTTCTTCCATCCATTGCTTGTGTGTGTATAATAAATCTGTTCTTCCTCCGTACTCTGTCTTCTTCTTCTTTTTCATTCTCTTTCGGTCGCTTTAGAGGTTTCCCGATTGAATATCTGTGGGGCAATCTGGTCAACGTTCGGGTGGAATCGGGTTCTAATCGGGGAGTAACTGTTCGGACGCGGTAATACCAAACCGCTCGGTAAACTAACATCTAAAACCGCGTCTGTAACAATATATATATATATATATATATGTATACAACAATGTATTGTTGCGGATCTCGCCGCCGGCCTTCTCCCCTTACCAAGGGGGGATTTGTCCCCTTGTCTTTGACTGGCCGACGGGACCCGGGACCTATGACGTCCTTCCCGGACAGCGCGAAATAGAGTCGTAGGACTAGAATCACTATTACCTAATTACTCGCGGTGCCCAGAAATGAGGAAATAAGCCCCGCACGAATCACGCGTGCTGAGACGCCGAGCGGTGCGTACACGCGATCCGTGCCGTTTAGTTGGTGAACCCGGTTCTAGCGATCTTACTCGTACCACGCTTAGCCAATGGAGAAATCACACAGGCGATCGAATTGGGAAGAAAGGAATAACAGGATTTATTTCCACTATTTACAATGATTCCAGAAAAGAGGACACTGCAGCCTTAAAAACAGTCTTAACTTAATCCCCAGGACAAACGGGCCCATCTCACACACAGACACACTCACATGGGGTTTGCAGCTGCAGGATGATGTTCACCGCGTCCAGGGATGGCTCTCGTGCAGCTCCCTCTGGCCTCCGGTTTGTCCCGGGCAGATGGTAAGTAGAGGGGCAGGAGCTCTCCGCGTGTCGTTTGGCGCACACGGGATAATACGGGGCGAACGGTAGGGTCTGGGCTCTGGCGGTTGGCAGTTATCATTGGCGGCTATTGCCGCGTTTACTCGCGTGGCTGAGTAGGCGATATTCGCCACTGGCGCGTCTGGCTGCCTTTCCTCCGGCGCATACGTAATACTGAGATATAGTGCAATGCCTCCAAAGCGAGCACTGCGAATTACGTTCTTCACAGTCCTCTCGTGTGCGCTCTCCCCTTGCGATTTCTCTCATGCCAATCAGTCCTCCTCGTTCTCCCTCGTCCTCTCTCTTGCTCTCTCTCGTGCTCTCTGTCACAAGTCCTTTGTCCAGTGACTTTTATAGGCACGCCCCGCGAACCTTCTAGCACTCACCAGACGCGCCTTACCACGCCCTGTCACGCCATGCCGTTAGAGCCCTGGTTGGCTGGTGGCCCTTACCGTCATCGCCTCTGACGTGCTGCCTTGACGCCGCCCCACCCCGACCCCGTGCTCCTCCCTCTTAGGCCTACCTTGTGTTATTCGACTAGTGAGCGAGCAAAGGGCAGCAAACGCTGCTGGCAGCCAAAGCGTAATAAATGCTGCGGGTAGCCAAAGTGTAACAAACTGAGGGGGTCAGCCAAATGGGGTCAATGGATCAATTATGGATCAATTTTGGATCAATTTTGAATCAATGGATCAATTTTGGTCAGCCAAAATGGATCAATTATGCCCATAGAGGTGGGATTGGAGGGTGGCGCAAAAATGAAGGGGCCTAAACTCATGTCTTTACACAACGCAGATATTACTAGGGGAAATGGCCTATACTTACACATACTATGACAAAACTAATACTACAGGTGGCCTACGTGTTGCTCGTGGACTAACTATGGGGGGCAACCCTTTAACCTTTAATGATCAATATGTGCCAATCTCAAAACCGTAGCAATATACAGACTTGGCATTTAATATGGAATATTTTTTTTGTGGGGGTGAACTTACTTTTCAAGATGACTTAGAACCAAAAGTTCATTGGAATTATGTTGAAATTATTCTAGATTTTGTTAATGTGACCTTTAAAAGAAACAAAAACCACATTTGACATTTCGAAGCAAATAAATTGATCCTTGAAAGTGATGTAAACTGATATCGAACTCAATTCACGGACAGTACTGTGTTAAACTTCTGTACGTTTTCCAGAAGTATCTCTTTATTTTGCACATTAGCCAATTTTTTTTTCATCAAAAACAAAAGCGAAATTATGACTGGGATTACGGACAGTAAAATTACAGTTCAGTACTTCGTGCAACCCCCACGAGCATTCAGGAGAGCACGTACACGTCGAGGCATGCTGTTCACGAGATTTACCAAGGTTTGGACAGGAATCGCTTGCAATGCAGTGACAATAGTCTGCTGCAATTCAGGCACAGAGGTAGGCGGCTGGTCCAAGTTGTCGATTTGACGCGTTAATTCTGCCCACAAGTTCTCTATCGGATTCATATCCGGGGACATGGCAGGCCACTCCATATGCTCTACACCATGGTCAGCAATAAAGTGTTGGATCATGCGAGCACAATGAGGCCGTGCATTGTCATCTTGGAAGACAAAGTTTCCTCAAAAGGCAGCACGAGCAAATGGAAGCAATGTTTCTTCCAGAATGGCCCTGTACTTGAACTGGTTCAGGTTTCCATTTGGAACAACCAGGTCAGTTTTGCCCCCTGCATGAAAAGCAGCCCAAACGGTCACCCCACCACCTCCAGCTTGGAATCTTGGCACTATACAACCTTCGTTGTGAGCTTCATGCACTTGTCTGCACACTCGGACGCAGCCATCTTGACGATAGACCAGAAATCTAGACTCGTCACTGAAGGTCACGTGATTCCAGTGTCCTGGCTGCCATTGATGGTGCTCTCTGGCCCACTGCAATCGGCGCTGGCTGTGTTGTCTGGTCAGGCATGGCTTTCTCAGGGGACGTCTGGCATGATAGCCTGCTTGAACCAGTCGTTGGTTGACTAGCTTTCTGGATACAGGCACATTTGTCAGTTGCTGCCACTCAGCCCGAAGCCGATTAGCTGACTTGGTATGGCCATTGCAGACTAACCGGTGCAGTTGGCAATCATCTCTCCTTGTGGTTCTGCGTGGACGTCCTGGCCTCGGTATTGGAGTACGGACACCCCTCTGAGCATTTCGTTTCAGGATCTTTGACACCTGACCTTGAGTGATGCCATACTGCCGAGCAATAGCACGCTGTTTCATGCCAGAATTTCGTAAAGCCGCCACTCCATGACAAACAGCATTGTCAAGTTGATGCACCATCTCCAGAGGAAGCGGCAATAACTTTTGTAGATGTGCAGCAGTTGTTTTCCACTAATACAGAACGCAACAACCCTTATATACCCGATTGTGAAGCCAATCGTCAAATGTACCTGTCCTTACATTTTGTCACGCCACCTGTGATATAATCCTGTTATTGACTTCTTGCTGCGAAAGACAATCAGTGACATGGTTCTTTCAACAAAGACATCACCGAAGGGTAAAAGAAACTCACCAGATTGATATACTGAGTTCAGAAAGTAAACCCAAGTCAAGAAAAAAAAAAATTCCATATTAAATGCCAAGTCTGTATATGTATTGTTATGTTTTTGGGGTAGGGCTGAAATACCGTAGTCAAGATAGAATTGTATAAATTAGCATACTCCGAGTGTCCCGAAGAAGAAGAACCCACCTCAATGTATCTACGTAGTGTCAAATGTCCGGGTAAGTGTTTAGGTATCTCCACACAGAGGAGTGGAGTTGTGCTATTTAATTGTAGGGACTGTAAGGTTAAATTTCCCTGTACGTGATTGCCTCCCTTTGGTTTTT